>NW_009910470.1:0-45888 GCF_000696875.1 Nestor notabilis
ATTTTATTTTATTTTATTAGCTTAGTTTAGCTTAGCTTTTTTATTCTGCTGTTTTTTCAGAAGTTTCCTTATATTGAGCTTTACGATTAATTCAGTAATCATTAAGTTTGTTTCATGCTGAACATATAATTAGGTTTTAAGGATCAAATATGGGGATGCAATTATATTTCAAAACTAGCAAGATTAGTATTGCTAAGGAAGATGCATTTCTTATAAAGACCTTGTGAATAGTCTGGCCTCTCTCTTCTTCTCAGAACCCTTTTTACTATAGATGGAAATGTATTAAATTCTGTTCCAGTTCAATCACAGATGCTTGGCCAACTCACAGAAACTAAAGCAGGGAAGGACCTAGGCAGTCTTAGTCTTCCTTGATGTTGGGCAGTATGTTTTCTGGAGTGTCAGGTCTACTTTTCAATGGGCCCAGCTATGAGACTCAAATTTTCTCTTGGAAGATTCTATTGCAACCAAATAAATCACACTGCCTGACTTCTGCTGATGAAATTGCTCCCCAAAGGAACTCTGCTTCATTTATTTTGGACCTATCCCAAACAAATAGATTACTTGAAGACATTAAATGTTTGCCTTTAAAGAAACAAACTTGGTAGAGTAAAGGTGCAAATGTCCCCTGAATATGTTGATGTGGAGGCTTTGGGCATCCTTTCAGCCCATGTTACTTTAGTGTCCTTTCAGGTGTTTGACTCATCAGAAAGACTAGTTTTCTGAAGAATGCAGAAAGATAATTATTTTCATGTTTATGTGTTCTAAACATGTCATTTAGAACTGTAGTTAGCTAACTCAGCAGGTGTTAAAAATAGAGATCTATTTTTTAAAAATAGAGATTTCTTTGTATGGACTTTTTCTTTAAGCAATTAACATAAGAAAGAACCCTAAGTGTCTTGTTCTCCTTTTGATAGAGGCTGTCTTTCGAAATTGAAGATTTTGTTCTCTGCTTTTATCACTTTTATGAACAATATAAGAAGAGGCTGTCTTTTAGATTTTTTAACTTTCCTTCTGCCTTGAGATTGACATCTGCTGCCATTTATTTATTTACGTTACTGCATCTGATTTTTAGAACTCTTATTTTTCTTGGCATCCTTTTATTGCGCTTTGTGAAGTGTTAGTGTGCCTAGGATGTTTCAAAGTCATCTTTGCCTTTTTAGCTAGCTAGATGATTTAGCATAATCTTTAGGCAATGGAAAAACTGATCTTAAGACAATTCTTTGGTTTAGGATTTAGATTATTAGTTCCTTGTAATTTGGAAAGGTAAAGCAAAACATGTTAAAATCTACTTCTTGGAATGGAGGGGGAGGGAATAGGTTTTTAGAGTGTGCATAGTAGAAGAATATGTTTTCAAAGTAAGGCTGACTTCAGAATATTTAAGTGATTCCAAACTTGAAATAGGCTTTGCATGCTGCTGATCTTCTGCTTCTGAAATTCATCTGATGAAGAAAACAGTTGATCTCTTTAACTGGAATTTCATGATGATCTGGTAGTGTAATATAATCACTCTGGTAAAGAAAGCATGAGGTCATAGTGGAAAGATTTTGTCCCATCAAGAAACAGCAGGTTTTATTCTTCTTTCATTTGTAAGAAAACAGTCATATGCAATTTTCATTACAAGAATAGGCTGTTCTGTAACTATTGGTGGTCTTACAAGAGAAGGAAGAAAAACAACAGAAAATTGCATCATGTTTGAAGTACGTGTTACCTGATGTCTTTTAGTTGAAATATCTCATCAAGTTCCAGCTGTTGTCCAAATTGAAGACATAATTTTGAGTCAATCTTCTTGATATTCATGGGAAATCACTGAGAAAGTTAATAGAGCTGTATATATTTTGCTATTACTATGAGCACTTTGTGAATCTCATCTCCGTTGTCTCGGATCTGTAACCATCCCATTATCTAGCAGCATTAGGGTTTAGGTAAACCTCCATAGACAGATCTCTTGAGCAGGACTGAAGTAATGCTGCACAGCTGTGGTAGGTATATTTTGCACTTGGCTTCTATACCCATAAGAAGGATCATCAGGATGATCGACAAGCTGAATGTTTCTTTAAGCCCATTCCAGCTTCTTGATTCTCTGGCTGCATTCCTGGCCAGTATTAGCTTCATTTGGTATAGAGCTAACAAAACAAATGATGCTCTCTTCAACTTAACTCTTCATCCCTGTCATACTTGCTTTCATTCCCTACTTTGATTTCTTGCTAGAGCTACTAGTCTTGACTAAATTCAGAAAGTGGCAAGAGATACTTTTCCATTTGCTTTAATTAATTTTGAAATTCTAGATGCTTTCTGCTATATTTTCAGGAGTCTACTTAATTCTCTTCCCTCTGATTAACAGTGCAACCATGTCAGATTTCTGTGAACTAATACCAACGCCTGAGATGGGTATTGCGCTCAGAAATGTTAGCATCCAAGATGTGAAGACACACTTCTCCAAGTTTGTTGAGGCCTCAAACTGAGTGTGTCATACTGATGTATCTTGTCACCTGGTAAAGGGGACCGTGTAGTTATGTAGCTCCAGAAAAAGAAGGGATGTGTGCCACATACCCAGTCTTGACTGTTAACGGCAGCATAAGCCTCAGCTGCAGGCTTCACTGCAGGTGACTAAAGCCCAGTGGGAATAATGATTTACTCCATTAAATCTGTTCCTGGAGTTTGTAAATTTAGTCCTTGTTTAACTGGCCAGCCCTTCACCAGTCCCATTGTCTCATCTTAAAGAACAGGAATAGCCTTTATCAGATTGAGTTGATAAAATTATGCTGTGGAATAAATCATATTTCTAAAGTTCATCTATAGACCAGTTAGGGGTACAGAGGTGCATTCCTCCATCTGGACAGATTTTGCCTCAGGAAATACACCTGGAAGATTTTGCATCTATATTTCACTAATCGCAACAGGACCTGTGCAGTACAGCACAAAACGTATTCTCTGTGTTGGCTGGTGTGAAAGATTATAGAGTTGCTGGCCTTTCAGCAAAAAACGTGGAAAGGAAGGATTGCTAAGACTATATAGGAAATTTAGGGCTACTGCAGATTACCACTTTTGTACTAGGGGGACTACAAAATGTTGGCAATTAGAAACCCTTTCGATATGGTTTCAGCGTAGTGGCCACATGTCCTAGTGAACCTTGTAGGTTCAAGAATTTCCATAATACCCCTCTGGTACTGTGCTCTTAAAAAGGAAGAAAAAAGTCCATTGCGAAGATCTTCACTTGCTTGGCAGTAATCAGATTCCAGCATGGAAACTGGCATTTCTCTCTTATCATCCATTCTTGTTCTTGTCTGTGTGCTGCATATCATTGCAACCTAAATGCACCACTCTTTGTATGGTGATATTTTACATATGGCAAGAAAGTTTCATTTTCTTTACAAGAACTGACTGCAGCACAATACCCAGAAGTATTTTCTGTGTGATTATGCATGATGCAATAGATCTCTCCGCATACTCATGTTTTTTTTGTATGAGTGATTTCTAGTTCTCATTCATAAATGTCTGGCTCTCCAAATGATGCCTCTGGCAGATCTGAGTGTAAATATCAATTTATTCACCACTTCCTTTTTTAATATTAACATACTTGGCACAGGTATTTTTCCTTTCTATTTTTTTTTACTTTTTTTCCAGTCAACATTTCTGTTAACTTTATGGCCTTTGAAGAACTTTTTGTAACCCACTGTTGTAATTTTATTAGTCACATAGTTGGCGCAGTTCAGCGCAGCCATTCAGCTTACCTCGAGGGAAGCCATACTACTGAGATTTGAGAAGTGGTTATAATACCGAGCAATACAGAGTTATATTTGAATTGCTAATCGGTCTGCAATGCTTCCTAAAAGGAAATGCATGTGTCTGGAAGTTAATAAACTCCTAACAGCACAGTGCTGCAGTCGACACATCTGAGGGACAGGATGCCATCCAGAGAGACTTGGACAGGCTTGAGAGGGAGCCCATGCGAGCCTCATGAGGTTCAGTGGGTCCAAGTGCAGGGTTCCACATGTGGATCAAGCAAGCCCCGGTATCAGTACAGGCTGGGGGATGGAGAAAGATTGAGAGTAGCCTTGAGGAGAAGGACTTGGGGGTACTGGTGCGTGAAAGATTGGACATGACCCTGTCCAGTGTGTGCTTGCAGCCTAGGAGGCCAATCCTATCTTGGGCTGCATCCAGAGGAGCATGGCCAGCAGGTTGAGGGAGGGGATTCTGCCCTTCAACAATTTCAGGGCCACAGAAATGATCAGATGGGTGGAATGCCTCTCATACGAGGAAAGGCTTAGGGAGCTGGGGTTGTTCAGCCTGGAGAAGAGAAGACTCTGGGGAGACCTTCTTGTGGTCTTTCAGTTCTTAAAAAAGGGATCTGTAAGAAAGATGGGGAGAGACTTTTCAGCAGGGCCTGTTGCGATGGGATGAGGGGTGATGGGTTTAAACTGAAAGAGGGGCATAGAGGCTGGATGTGAGGAAAAAAATCTTTACAGTGAGGGTGGCACAGGCTGCCCAGAGAGGTGGTGGATGCAACCATCCCTGGAGACACTTATGGCCAGGCTGGATGTGGTTCTGGGCAACCAGATCTAGTTGAAGATGTCCCTGCACACTGCAGGAGGTTGGACTAGATGGGCTTTGAAGATCCCTCCCAACCCAAACCATTCTGCGATTCTGTGATTCTATGTTTAAATTTAAGTCAGCTAATAAAACATTAATTTTCTCAAAGATGTTCCTCCACTTACCCCTTAAGATACTGGATTATATTTAACATGGGTAATGTCTATTGTTGTGGTACCAATAAAGATGACATGGCAGAGTGTTTGATTCATGTTGTTTGTCTGAGGAAGCATTTAGAAGTATGTAATGGATTGTCACTGGTAGGGTGGAATGACTGAATTTGAAGAGGTATCTTCCACCATTTACACAGATTTTCATAATTTCAAAGGAAATAAATAAAACAATTTCAGTGCTATTCTGTAACTATTTCAAAAGGACTGCTTTTATCCATGAGATTATTTTTTTTCATTACTTCCTTTATGTGGCTGCTTATGGTCTAGAAACTTGTCACTATGTTTTCTTTTTTGGATGTCAGTGGTATACTTCATTAGAAACAATGAAATGCAGTAACTTGTGTTTCCAGAACTGAACAAGCAAGAAAACATATTTTTATACATTTACATATCTGTAAAAATGGATCATCGCTACCCGTGAGGCCCTTTATACCATGTAAAAGTCAAAGATTCATTGACTTCATTCGGATTAGGACTGAAGCTGATTTACTGGACAGGGAGAGAATAATCACATATTACTTACCAGGTTTAAGTCTAAAATGCTGCTGGTTATGAAAAGTAGTTGATTCTGCCAGTGATACCACTAATGAAATCAAAGCATTGTTTACATAGCAGGCAGATGTAGAGCACTGATATACTTCACAGAGAGGATATTCTTCACCCAAGATGATAAAGGTTTTGTTATTTGAGCGTAGTTTGACGTTCTCTTGTTAATGTGCAATATAGTTTTGGACAAGTACCAAAATTATGTTACATTCTTTTCTGTATGTTTATCTAATCTCATGACTAACCAAGTTACATGTGCATGGGTGAAGAAGTAGTCAAAAGGACGACCAAACATAAAGCATCTGACTTCATAAAAACCCCTGTGTCTTCTTTTTAAGAAGAGCTGTCGGATGTAGTAAGACTCCGAGGAGTTACAGGAGTGAAGTAACTGAAACCCATTTAAAGGTTTTTTTAAGTGATTAAGGCCTTTCAGTGTTAGTTTCATACTTCCTTAGGAAATCAACTTTTCCATGTTTTCTGTGCACTAAAATCATAAGTACAAGAATTGTATCAGAAGGCTTTGCCAGAGAAAATGGTTAAACCAGTAATTTGGTCACATGATATAATATATTTGGGATATAAAGATCTGTTTTAAACTCTATTATAATTTCTTGTAAAATGTCAGCCTCTTATGATGTTGATAATATTTATGACTTCTATGAATCCTCAGAGTCATTTAGAAGTGTAACGTACTAACACTCTCAGTAAGCTAATGAAACAAACACTGTATTCATTTTAGAGACAACAATGGTGACTTGTAACGGGAGAGATTTCAGAAGTGGCTAGCTCACATGAGGCACATTAGAATATTTCTTCCTAAACAGGGGAAAGCAGACACTTAGCCAGATTTTGGCCAGAGTTCCACCTTTCTTTGGTTCCCTGGGGACGTAAAGAGAATTGGTAGCAGCCACAAGACTGCCTTAATTTACAGGCCCAACCAGTTCCTGTAGCTTCAAGCATGACAGGAGTGGTAAGACAGTTTAAAGCTACTCATTCTTCTCAATGATGAATAGTACTTGATGCACATAATATCCAGAGCAGGATCTTCACAGCACAGCCAAGATTACAGCTCAGGAGTTCCTGGCTCCCTAGTTCGTGTTCACAACATTACACAAGCCAATTCCAAACTCATTTTCTCTTGCAAAAGTCTTGTGGGCCAAATCTTCATTTGATACTAGTTATTGTAGATACAGAGATACAGAGCAATTTGCATCAGCTGCGGATCTAACCTTTATATGGAATTATAGCAGTGAAGCATTTGCTTAGGCAATGTGTACCATGGAGCTGCCAAGATTTTGAGAACTCTCCAGGAAACAAGAGGATAGCCATGGTTATCTGGGAGTCGTGCCCTCTTTCCTGTATCTGAAATTATTTACCCCGTTCATGTCAGATACTGGCATCTCTCTGCTACTTGGTCACCTGAAAAAGACACAAGTAAAAGAGTGTAAGTAAAAAGAGCCATTATTCACAATTTAAAGATTAAATCAGTATATGATTTCACAAAGATCAGTTGGTGCTCCCAGGAATTCAAATTATAGTTGATTCTTCTGTGCAATCCAATAAAATAGAGTTTTTTCCTGGCACTACTACTTGCTTTTCTATTACTTTTGTATTGTGCTTTGAAAGAAATTGTATTTTTTCCCCCAAATGAATAACTATACTGAATTGTTCATACTACCTTAATTTTCTTAAGCTTTACTCCTAAGTAAAGGTTAAGATGCTTTCCAGTATTGCTAATCTAGTTTTCTACCACTAACATGGGAATGCCTGATATTTTTCCATTTGCAATGTAGTACACACCAGAAGATTTTATCGAATATGACTATGAGTATGGGGATGCAGATTATAAAGAAACTGATTCTGTAACAGAGGGACCCCCACTGTTCGAAGAGACAGTAGCACAAACAGAGGTAACAGAATCTGATCTGTTTGTTGTGTGGTGTACAGCTGTCCCCTACCATGTGGTTTGTCAATTTGTGTCTTCTGTATATAAGCTTAATGTTTTCCTTTCACTCATTTCTTCACTCTGTAGCTGTAACATTTGCTTTCAGTTAGAGATGGAAGGTCTCACAGCTGACTGCATTCATCTTACATTTGGTTACCCTTTTTTTGTTCATGCTGTCTCAGTTTTCCTTCCATTTTATTTATGTTTTCCTATTCCATCTTTCATAACGTTTGCAGAAAAAGAAAGCCAAGGTCAAAAAGAAGAAGAGGACAGTGGCCACTAGTTCAAAGGACAAACCCCTAAAGGCCACAACCAAAAAATCTGAAAAATATGCATCCAAGAAGAAGAAAAGTTATCAAGCAGCAACAAAAGGCAAACTATAGGGGTAAAGGTAGCCAAGAAATAATAAAGAACTTTCCTGGACTAAGACTGGAAGATCTCTAATAATAAGAAAAAATATACCTAGCCCCATTAGATGAATACATTTGGCTAATACTATAAACTGAATAAAAGTGATCACTCTGGAATTTTTCCTACAGCATTTTTTTTAACAATGTACTTTTTGTTTGATACTAGGCAAATGTTGTGGATGGATTTCGAGAGTATAGCACAGCTGAAAATGACTATGGGCCCCAGACAGAAGCTCCCTCCAGAACTACTGAAGCAAATGAGGTAATAAGGACTCTTGAGTAAATTGTAGGCAAAAATACTTGCCCACCAGGTATCAGTGATTAAAAAAACCCACAAACCTATTTTAAAAGAATGAATGTCCATCTGTGTGAATGTAAATATCTGTAACAGCAACTAATGCAATTCTATGCTTTCTAAGCCTACTTTCAGAACCTACTGTTTTCTTGGGCAGAACTCCCATTAATTCTGTAGAGATCTGCTAAATCTTTAGACTGTACAGTTCATGTTTCTGGAAATCATTCAGTGATGTATGCTGTGGGAATGCAGGGTTGTTGTATTCAGTGTGAATGTGAATGGAGCTATGTCTAGTATAAACTAGGTTAAATACTAGATACCGTCCTCCTGATCTAATAAGAAGTGAAGTTTCTCATTTTTCCTGTGATTCTTAAAATGCAGCATAAAACAAGCCTAACACAAGATGAAGAATGGCTGCAACCATGGCAGCGTATTGAAGTTGAGTCAGGAGCCATCGTTTCCTTTTAATAGTTCTTCATAGATAGTTCTTCTTTCTTTAATGAGTGCTTCATAGAATCATAGGATCAACCAGATTGGAAAAGACCTTTAAGACCATCAAGTCTAACAAGTCCCCCAGCACTGCCAAGGCCACCACTCAATCGTGTCACTAAGGGCCTCATCTTCAGATAACAAAACCAAATTATTTTTCACTGAGGTTCTATTCAAATGAAACATTATATTTTGAACTGTCAAAAAAGTTAAAATTATTAGTTTGACTTAAGTTAGAAACCACATTTTTAGAAAGCCACCCTTGCAAGCCTAAGCTTTATTTTGCTACGATTACTACACCAGTGTTGATTAATATGTCTGCATATTAATTAATGCTAGTTTTAGAAAAATGATGGCTGATTATAAGAAATATTGTTTTCATTTTTCTTTTACATTTTCCTTTAAAATGAAGATATATTGCTTAAAAGATGTACAAAACTGCTCCCTGAACATTTGAAAGGAGAAAAAGAGTCCCCATTTGTTTTTTGTTTTTCCTCCTATGTATCTTGGAAGGTGAAGGTGAATTAAGGTATATTTTCCTTATTCTACTGTAAACTGTTCTTGTGTTAAATCACGTTTTCTTCTCATAAGTTGATTGATAGAGGAATATTTAAATTATGCTGTTTATTGGGCAATTATAGGCCAATTCTACAACAGCTGTAATGAGAAAGGCAAAATTTGGCTTAGAATTACTTCAGACCTGCATTGACTCTAATTGTAAGGCAAAAGACGTAGTCCTGTAGCTATTGGAATTAGGCAACTGATAATCAGTCTGGCCTTCTATTTTAATAGCAATGTGTTTCAATGTCCTGATTAGATCAAGGTATTTTTAATTACTCTGGATGTTGATTAGTGTCTTAGTATATTTATTTTTAGATCACAGTATTTAGATCATCTCATATTCATATTAACAATATCTGAACTTTGATTTCTTTCAAAATAATGCTTTCAGGAGACCTCTGTAACAGAATAAAGCAATTCTCTTTTTTTTCCTTTATTCACAAATGTTTTTGTACATCTCAAATATAGCACTTCTTTTAAACTACTTTTTGGTGCTTGTTAAGTTAGTTGCTTGGTTTGACAGTTTACGTACTTGAAGGTGAAAGCTTAGATTTTAGTAATGTTAAAATTAATCTGAGTTTTGCTGGTGGAATTTGACTCGGACAAAAAAATATAGAAACTACCATGTCAGACATGAACTCTGAGTGATAAATAAACTGCAAAATCAGTAACAAGAGAAAAGAAGTCGAAACATTTAGCTCAGCATCAGTATTTATAGACACAAAATAATGAAGCCTGGGCTTAACTAAAGTGATGTTTGCACTTCCTGTACATTGTTACTGGTCTAAAGTTATTCACTCATTGCAGTGCATGTGTTTATTCATGAATCCTTGTAAATGTGAAACCAAGCAGGGAATTTAAGCTATATTTGGCACTGAAGTAACAGTAAGCAAGCAGTGCTTGCTTACAGTGTACTGTACATATCGAATTCAATGGGTTTGGAAATAGTTTAAAAAAAAAGCATACAAAAGCATTACTTCTTTGTACCACTTTTACAGTGGTACAAAGGTTTAAAGTATCTTTTAATTACTCTGAAAGGCTGGACTTCCATTCCTTCAGACTCTAATTAAAAGACAATATGCTGTAGTTGTACTGCTCTTTCTTCTTTTGAAAAGTCATTATGGTGGATCAGCGTATGCTTATATTGCTTTACTAACAATAACCCACGTATTCCTCCTATTCCCAAATCTTTGTCACTGGTATGAATAGCAAAAGCCTGTTGAAGAAGTATTTGCCGAAGAATACATAACTGGAGAGGATTATGATAAAAAAACTGAATATGGAAGCAGAGGAGTAGACCTCAGTGAATCTGATCTGCTGGTAGATGGAGATTTAGGCGAATATGATTTTTATGAGTATAAAGAATATGAAGAGAAACCAACTGATTCCACTAATGAGGAGTTTGGTCCAGGTGTTCCTGCAGAGACTGATATCACAGAAACAAGTGTAAGTTGATTGCAGGCATAACGGAGATTAATTTAATACAGTGATTCTTTCATAGTTACACAGTTTCAGAAATGTATAGACCCTAGTCAAAAGCTCTTTGTACATATTAGATATATTCTCCCTTTTCATAAGATCTGGGTCAAGGCCATCCTCTTGTTTTAGTAATCCTGATATTAATATTTGTATTAAATGTAAAGTTTTTGTCTCTTTTGCTGAAGGGAGTAAGGGAGGGTGAAGATGGGAGGGGAGGGAAAGGAAAGAAAAGGTGGAATTTCAAAAATAAATGTAAAATGATAAATTTTTTGAATCCTGCTCAACTAGAGCTAAAGCTGGAAAGAACCTAAGTTCTAATGCAGGTGCAAGTACTGTAATTAATGTTTTGATATGATTACCCAAAGAAGTTGAAATGCATATAGGTGTCTAGAATCCTATGGCTTCTGCTACTTCCCAAGGAAAAAAATCATGAGCGGGAAGGTGGAGATCTGAACCCTTTCAAGAAAATAAGCTTAGTCAATGGTGACAAGTTTATGACCTTGGAGGAGTGATCTAACAGCTCAGTATATGTAAAGGAAGATAGGATGACATGGTGGATCCTATGAATCATGCTCTTTTTTGTCTTTTTTAGCTCTCTCTCTCCCTCTGACTTGATCACAGGCTTAAGACCAAGGCTTTAGTTTTGCCTTAGTTTTACTTTAGTTGTGCCAAGATCCTTGTTTACCAGTTTACTGGACTGTGGAATTTACCAGTTTACTGGACTGTGGAAGCTGCAAAGAAAACTAATGTGACTGAGGCTGGAAGCAAAATTAATTCCCATTTGGATTTTTAATTGCAAAGGCCTTGAATATATAGTAGGAAAGAAGAATTTTGTTTGTGGTGTTTGCTCAGTCTTATCTTTATTTTCTCCTCACAAACGTAAAACTTCAGTTTACAAAGGATCCAAGAAATAACTGCAGATGCTGTGAGCTTGCTTTTCTCTGCCAACCTTGAAACTCATACTTCTGTATTTCATTTATCACTCCTTTCTAAAACCTCTTAGGGTCATTGTATTTTCAAATGATCCTTATCTATGCAATGTGATAAAAGCTTACTTTTTTCCTTCTAGCTCAGTTGGGGACACTATGGCAGAATGACACAGGAAAGGTCAGATTATCTGCAAAGCAAAAAGCCCGTAAGGCACCATTTGTACCTGCATTAAGCAAATTACTGTGGACTCTGTTCCCCAGTGTAAATTTCAACTTGAAATGCCTTGCTGCAAAACTGAAGGAGTCTGGAAGCGTGAATTAGAACACAGGCTCTGACCTGTGCCAGCTTTTTTACAACTCTCATCTGCTGGACCAGAGATATCATATAATTTTCCTTGGATATATGGATGTATTTAGAACAAGTGAAGTTCTACTTTTGCTAAAAAAAGCAAGATGAAAAGTACTCGATACCTGGCAGTACCCAGAAACTTTGAAAAAAGGGGCAGTATTTCCAAAGATGGAGACATGACATAAATTTTTACAACCAATTTTTGTTAATATAATAAAATATAATGATCTCTACCTCTTGCTACTTGATTTTTATGAACTACTGCATTGTTACGAGTGTGATCCATGCTTTTATAAATCAATATGAAATGCATAAGCCGTGAATCTCTGTTTTTACTTTGCAAAATATCTCATGTTGGAATACTGTAACATTATCCCTCAGATTTTCCAATCCCCAGCTATTTAGTGTGAATGTAGAATCACTCTACTGAAATGAAAAAAAGCATTTCAATTTTTCATCTGATCAGAGCCAAATTTGATGTCTAGTGGGTATATTAGCAGACTAATTAACATGTTTTGCATGTCTAATGAAAGAAATCAGGAGCTCGAAGGGTACTGTCTATATGGGACCAAGGCATCTTTTTTCCCAGGTTACTTTAGGGTTGCTTAACTGAGAAAGCTGTGAAGAATCATTACAAATTGCCAAGGATACGTCCATTCAGATAAGCAAAGAAATAACTTTGTGACTTGCACACAGAAGTTCTAAATTCTAAGTCCAAAGTCTGAATGCAAACCATCGGATGCAAGTTTTGCATCTAACTCAAAAAATACAAATAGTCAATGTCTAATAATTTGAAAAGTACACATGCAGTTCTTGCATTTTCCACTTCTCACGTATTATGTATTTTTATTTACATGGTTTGTGCCTGTGATGTATTTTTCATAGCACAGATCAATTCCAGCTTTAGCTTTCAGTTACAGGTTGCTGCAGTTCTTTATTGTACCAGGTCCTTGGACCTCCTACTTACTTTAATTTTTGGTGCTGTTTTTACTTCTCAGGTGGCTAGACATGGAGCTTATGGAGAAAAAGGCCAAAAGGGAGAACCAGCTGTGATTGAACCTGTAAGTACAGACATGGGTGAGTTTTTGTTTAGCACTGTAGAACTATGTACACTGTTGATATATCAGTATCAAACTGTGTTGTTCATTATAGGATGGCAGTAACCTTATCCATGATCTCTGAAACAATTACCTGCAGTGTGGTAGGTGTAAAAGTGATACAGGCAGTAGCCTGTTCATCTTTCTTATTTGGCTACACAAAGGACTAACACATGTTCCTTAAACCAAGGAGACTCTTCTTGTGCAGAGGAAAACAGAGCATAGATTTGCTCTTCAGGCCATTTAGTAACTACAGCTTGGACAGACCTACAGAGATAGCTTCCAGCTACAGGTTTCAGTGTGGGCAAGGAAGTCCCTCTCAGAAGTGTCGTGGTTTAAGCCCAGCCGGTAACTCAGAACCACACAGCCACTCACTCCCCCACTTCTCTCTTCCCCCGCTTCTGGAGGGATGAGGAGGAGAATCAAAAGAATTTAACTCCCATGGGTTGAGATAAGAGCAGTCCAGTAACTAAGGTATAATACAAACCACTGCTGCTACCACCAATAATAATAATGATGAGGGAAATAACAAGGGGAGAGGACACAACCACTCACCACCCGCCGACCAATACCCAGCCTGACCTGAGCAGCGATCTGGGCCTTCCGGGCAACTCCCCCCAGTTTCTATACTGGGCATGACGTGCTGTGGTATGGAATAGCCCTTTGGCCAGTTTGGGTCATGTCTTGTCTTTTGCTTGCTCCCTGGCAGAGCATGAGACTGAGAAAGTCCTTGGTCAGAGTAAACATTACTGAGCAACAACTAAAACCATCGGTGTTACCAGTGTTGTTCCCAGGCTGAAAGTCAAAACCACAGCACTGCACCAGCTACTGAGAAGGAGAAAAATTACTGCTATAGCTGAACCCAGGACAGAAGTTAAATACATGCTTGTATGTTTAACCTGTGCTAGTGCAACCAAGCTGCTAAAAGTTTAATTAAATATTTTATTCAGAGGTTACAACTTGGTCATAAGCACAGTAATAGATGAGTAGCTTACAGAATTTTTCTCATCTCATAGTATAGTAACTAAGTGGCTTTTGCAGTAGGACAAAATTATACTGTAGCATTATATTTAATGGGTAAAAACTAAAATGTAACTGAGTTTTAAAAAAGACATAGTTTATACAAAAATAGTAATTTGATAATATCTGGCAGAAGTTGAATGCCAGTCTGATTTAGTCTTCTTATATTTTCGGGGACTACTTTCTAATAAGGTGTTTTACTCTCAGTCATGGTCTGTCAAGCAGCTCAGAGTGTTAGCTAATAAAATGACAGCTTTTTTAACCCATTGCAAGATACATTTAGTTTACAAGCGTAATACTGAAGAGATCTCCACTGCTAATCTCCAGAATAGTTGGAGTTCACTACAGCTGCCTTCCAGCTTGTTTGTCCAATCTTCCTTCCTATGGAAAGCCAAGTACAAGTGAGGATCGTATATTCATAGGTCTGATCATGACCTGGAATTTGGACTAGCATCTGCACTGAAAAAAAGGAACTAGGAGATGCTATAAGACCTACAGCATAGAAATAACCAGAATTGTTCACATCTGTTTCTTTAACAGCATTATAAAGATGTTTTATAGCTTTCACCAAGACACAACAAATTCAGTATCTTGTTTTGTCCCCCTGCTCAGGGTATGCTCATTGAAGGACCACCGGGACCAAGAGGACCTGCTGTGAGTAGATAACCACAATTTCCATTTATTGAATTTGATTTATCCACTGTGGTTTGGTATTCGTGAGTTAACACAATTTATATCGGTCTTATCATAATTCCCAAATTCCACATTGACTTAGCATTTTTAGACAGGAGTTAAAAAGGGTCATCTCCAGCATTGTCAGTGACAGCATGCTACAAGCTGAGTGCACATGAAAAGCAAACTTTTGAATGTTGTCTATAACTCTTTTTAAGGTAAAAAAGTATGCCACCGCATACATTATTTTATCCAGACACGTGTTCAACATAACTTTCCAGAGAAAAAATAGATCAAAAATGCTGCAAGAATTCAGCATAATAATGTTATTCATTTTCCATAGGGTCTAACAGGTCCCCCAGGTCTACAAGGTCCTGTTGGTCCTCCAGGTGACCCTGGTGAAAGGGTAAGTCAACAAACAGGTTCTCCTGTGTATTCATGGTATGTCTTGCACTAATTGCTACAAGAGTAAGTGGATTCAATCCTGATCTGAAATATATAAACACAGGCTAAGAAATTCCAGTAGAGCTGGGGCTGATGTGGTCAGCTGAGCAAATCAACTGAGAATCTGGACAAATTCTGCCTTAGTGGTAGAAATATGTGCTGTAAATACATGGAAAAAGTTAAGTACCTATTTGACTATATTTCTCTGCTTAGATGTGAATTATGTTAAAATATAATAAAGCAGTAAGTACAAGCATTTCATGTGGATTTGAATGAATTACATTACATTATATTACATTACATTATATTTTGATTTATATTATAAGATGTTTCATATTATGTATCGATATATGTTATGTATCAATTTATATTATAATGATATAAATTAAACAAATACAGGCTGGGTGGAGACTGGATTGAGAGCAGCACTGAGGAGAAGGACTTGGGGGTGTTGGGTGATAAGAAGCTCAACGTGACCTGGCAATTTATGCTTGCAGCTTAGAAAGCCAACTGTGTGGTGGGCTGCAGGTCAAGGGGAGGGATTCTCCCCCTCAACTCTGCTTTCATGACACCCCCCCTGCAGCCCTCTGTCCAGCTCTGGGACCCCCAACATAAAAAGGATGTGAGGTTGTTGGAATAAGTCCAGACAAGGCCATGAAGATGGTAGAGGGCTGGAGCAGCTCTCCTATGAAGACAGGCTGAGAGGCTTGGGCTTGTTCAGACTGGAGAACAGAAGACTCTGGGAAGACCATAGAGCAGCTTCCAGTGTCTAAATGGGGTCCACAGGATATCTGGAGAAGGACTTTTTACACAGATGTGTAGGGATAGGATAACGGGGAATGGCTTTAAATTGAATGGAAGAGGGTAGATGCAGATTAGATGTTAGGAAGATGTTCTTCCCTGTGAGGGTGCTGAGGTGCTGGCACAGGTTGCCCAGGGAAGCTGTGGCTGCCCCATCCCTGACAGTGTTCAAGGCCAGGCTGGACGGGGCTTGGAGCAACCTGGTGTAGTGGAGGTTGTCCTTGCCATGGCAGGGAGGTGGAACTAGATCTTCAAGGTTCCTTTCAATCTAAACCATTCTATGATTCTGTAAGTGTCATGAATACAAGTGTAGATGACTCAAAAGGTTCATCTTATGTAATTGTCTTTTTGGTCACATCGTTTGTCCTCAGGGTCCACCTGGTCGCCCTGGTCTCCCTGGTGCTGATGGTTTAGCAGGTCCCCCAGGTACCATGTTAATGTTGCCGGTAAGTTGTATTATGAGTACAGGGTAACCAGCCTCCACAAGGAGGAAGCGTGTTTCAAGAAATGTATAGGTGTTTTCTCATCTGGTTTTGTCTTTGGAATGGGAGATGATACAGGCTTTCTTGTACGGTGTAAGCATTTGAAGGTCATACGGTACCTTTTATTCCTCAAACAAAACACATGCTTTAGCTCCTCCATGGCTGCCAGATTGGAACCTACATGAACGTAATACACTCACTGAAATCCTCCTTGTATTTTCAACAGTAACTATTACTTGCTACTGTATGTCCTAAACAAGGAGTTTGCTGTTGCACGGAGTACATGTATTCCCAGCAGGCATGTGTGCTTTCAAGTCTCTTTGACATGGAGAATTTTAAGTATTCCACTGGACTTCAGTGTCCTCTTTGAAGAGTCTTTGAATAGAAATACAAATGCACGTAGCCAGCTCTGCTCCCACTACAGCCAAAGCAAAACACCATCTGTTACAGGAGGTGGAGGAACAAGCACAGAGCTGTTAAAGTATCTTGCAGCTTTGTGGTATGAGAAGTACTATGCGCATGGAATTAATTTTTCCTAAGTGTATGTGTGTATGTGGAAGCTCTGATGAGTTCTGCCATCCCAGAGAACTGGTAAACCACCTGTAAATGAAGGGACAGTATTTTTGGAAGTAAAGCAAGGTAAGTAAAGTGTCAGAAATATTTGCTTACCAATAACTAGGTGATGGGAAAATGCCACTACTTCTCAGGGGAATTATCCCCAAATCATTCTTCCATCTATAATTGCTGTGCTAGCAGAGGAAAATTTATCTAAGTGTGGACTAATACTTAATCTATCAGTCACTTTGAAAAATATCAGGAGCTTTATTTTTGGATGTTAATCAGTCTCTTCACAAGTGATGTACCAAGTCAAACCAGAAAGTTCTCAGGAAGGAAGGAAATGGTTTGAAGTCTCCTGAATTCCATCTGAATCGTTTAAGCACCATTCAGACTTCTTTAACACATTTATACACTCCACAGAGAAGCCACTATCCTTCTAAAACAGATGACCTGCTCACTGGCTTGAGAGCCATTCTGGTATAAAGGAGTAAACAAGTGGAATTGAACTTAGCAGTAACAGACTGTCTTGTCACAGAGATACATTCAAAACACCAAGTAACATGTGAGAGACACCTTTTGTGGGATGTGTGGCTCTTTGTCATCATGTGTAGGTCTTGAAATTGAAGTCTGCCTTAAATTGAATTGCACTTTTCTGTGGGTAGCTACTAAAGTACAGAGAACTAATTACTTTTGATAAATTGCAGACAATTAAAAGTCTATTTTGACCTCTTTTTGAAACAAAATGAAACCCCAAATCCTATGAAATAAAGAAAATGTTTGCATTTCAGTTCTAAGCTATTACCAATGACTTTATTATTCATGCTGGATCCAGTGCCTCAATGCAGCAGTCTTCTGAAGTTAGTGGAATGAACTAAAAACTGAGAGCTCATCTTTGAAGTAGTCTACACAGTTGTAGCACAGAACAAGTATGTTTGTAATTTGATAAATTCTGAATCCTATTCTTGTTTTGGTACTTGCAGTTCCGCTTTGGTGGAGATGGTGAGAAGGGCCCAACAATCTCAGCTCAGGAAGCTCAAGCACAAGCTATTCTTCAGCAAGCCAGGGTGAGCATAAGGAGCCTGCAAACAAAACTGTCACAAGGGTACAGGTCCCCAAAAAAATAATCCACTTTATATCATGCAGGATGTGAAGAGTTCTAATCATCATCTCATCACAGTAGTTACTTTTATTGAAAACTGAGTCAATGACAGGGGCCTATTTGCTAATGCATGATGAAATTGTATTAATATAGAATTTTTATGCTGGCTGGCAGCTTTTTCTTCATACCTGTGGTTTTGATCTGTTTGTTTCTTCAGATTGCTATGAGGGGTCCGCCTGGTCCCATGGGACTCACTGGAAGACCAGGTCCTGTGGTACGTAAACAACACAGGGGCACAGGTTTAAGAACACAGTAATGCAAGTCAGTGGATCTTGTTCTGGCCTTGCCTACACCTCTGTATTTATACTTATTTTATTTAAAAAGAAGCTGATAGAATTAAAGCCATAGTTTGTGCTCTTAGTCAAAGTCTGCAGTGCAACCTGAATACTGTATCAGTTTTTACTATAGATTTTGGGGTATTTGGATAGAGCATTTTGGTGAACTTACAAAACTAGTGACTATTTTTATGTAAATAATTACATATGCCTCTACAGTCAGTCATCTCTGTAATACTATTCATAAAATTTATTGTGGTAAATACGAAACTCCACAGAAGCTACTAAAGCAAGAGTGTGCAGAATTACCTTCACTCATTATTTAAGCTGAATCTGGAAAGTTCTTAAGAGGCATTCCTATAAGCTATTAAAAGCCATGCAGAGTTCTAAAAAAACTACTTTTTTACTTCAGTCCTGAATTTGGCTTGACTGCTAATACCAAATTATCTGGCAAAGGGCCCTGTGGATATTCAAAAACATGAATATTTGTTTATATATAAATACAAAGTTTATATATGGAACACAAGCTTTTCTGTTGACATGCAAACCAACTTTGTGATTACAAATAGGTTTGCCTCTGTAATCCCTACAGACACTTTAAAAAGACAATACTCACAATGAAAGAATAAAACCAGGTAGGAAATCCAGCAAGGCAAAACCACCTGATCCATCTTGCAATTTCAGTTTCCTCTTTTAGCAAATGGATACTTTCCAGACTCAATAATCCACTAAAAGATGTAATTTAGCATTTACTATCTTTCAGAAAGCTATTATAAATCATTTGTACCATGATATAAAATAACAAATGATGCAGCCAAGATCATAAGCTTTGTAGATTGGTCTTTTCTAACTTTCTCCCTGGTGACTGTATTTATCCTCTAATGTAGAGTGAAATTGTTTTCTACAGTTGGTACATCATCCATATTTGAAAGACGCACTTAATTTGCAAACTGTTTTGTCTACTGTGATGGCACAACAAGGTTGGCCACTGTTTGTCTGGCCTCTTGAATTTTGATCTGTGTCTGCCGTAATTTTTATTTACATTGTCATTATGGTGGTGCACACAAAGGGTAATGTTGGCATGTCTCATTAGATCAGACATGCATCTAGTTGTAAAACACAGACAAGAATACAGTTGTGCTATTGAGAAAAGAAAACAAGTGATCACTGGGTAACCAAGAGAAAAGGATAAAGCAAGTTCCTGTTGGTTTATTGTGTGAAGAAAAAGAGATATGCCAGTCACAACTATAGCAGCATATATAGAAGACAGCAGCAGAAGTTGCTGGAGGCCACCAGTCTTTCTCTTTGCGTCAGAACGCAATAGCATTTTTCGCCGAAGTAGTTTTCTACGACTCACTGCAATTGTGGAGGAGATTTGATCATAATTTAGAAGTGGTGAGACTGTAGGGTAAGAAGTATGGTTTCTTTCCCTTCTTTTGCACTTCTTTTGTTCTTTAATGTGATGTTTCAGCAACAGCCCATAGCTGAACAGTAGTAATTGCGTCCTCCCTTTCCAGCCTCTTCTTTTTCCCTTTCATCCTCATTCTCCTGAAAGTACAGCGTCCATTAGCTTGAAAGCAGGAGACCATATTACTTACATGAGTATAACATCCTACTATTACCAACAGAAAATACTGGTCAGGTTACTGTCCATTTCACTATGTATAATTATAGCAGCACGATGCAACTGAAAGGTTGCCTCAGTGGCTCTTGGTGCTGCTCCCTCCAGTGACGACTTTTATTAACAAAGGAAACCCAGGGGGACATAAAATAATTACATACTGTTGAAGGAATATTTGAAAGAGTATAAGGAATACTTTGGATTGTGTTCTTCCCTGATCCTAGCAGCTTAACATTCTCTTCAGTGACTCTTGAAAGCTACGTGATACTAAAACCGTTGTAAGTTGTATTCTCAGTTGGCATGTGAGTGCTTTGCCCCATATCCATATAGTATCAAAAAAATCTATTCCAGATCATGCTGTGCTCCAAATTGGCCTCTCTCATGAAACCAGGCTGTTTATCTAGGTGAAATGTACTGTTTTCAGGTAAATTTTCACTTGGTCCCCAGCAACTGAAACAACTGAAATCACTGGATTTGTATTTTTAAGCAAACCTATGTAAGAACAATTCTTTTCTAGAGTAATTCTTTCAAAGTAAATAGTTGCTACCAAGCAGAGAACTTGGCTAACAGACTTCTGATTGATAGAGATTAGGTATGTAACACTTACAAATAGCCAAACATGCTGGGTCTGTTTAAGAAACTAATACACTATTTCCAGAAATGTATTTAAATCAAGAGACCCATAAGGTAACATTCAGTCTATACAGATAAAATAACTATGTAACTGCTGTAAGCAAGGAATTAATTTGTAGGACTGGAATAATAGTGACAGTAGGTTGTATACCTGTAGCAGAGGTATAACCTGGCCTCATACTCAGGCTTTCATGTTTTAGAAGCCTTCATGAATTTCTGTATTTAGCATACAAATTAACAATATTAATAGTTGTTTTGCTTCTAAGCCACCAGGAGGCTCTATTAATCCAACTCTTTGACATGGCAACATTTTTGGCCTACAGTTCCAGAAGATACTACAGATTCTTGTAGTGTGTGTGCCTGGCTTACTTTAAAAATTAAATAGCTGGAGCTTTTGCTTTTAATAGGAAGTGTATTTTTTAAATTAATTTAGTGGCCAGTAAGATCCATTTAAAAGTATATCAGTTATTAGAAGTCTCAAACATAGCAATCAAAGTCCCAAACTAGCTTCGATTGAATCTGGAGCTCACATTCTTAGTGAACACCACATACAATATGTCATTTCTGCCTACAGGTGTTAAATGTTATCAATTATGCTAATTAAAAGCAGGGCTTACATCAGGGAAACCCAAACAGCCAGCCACCACCTCCCAAAGCCACTGTTCTCTCCTCTGCCAGTACCAGCTCAGGATCTGATTTTCAATTTGCTTAGGACACTGCAAGGTCAGCGGGAAGCCTTCCACTCCAGGGTACTGGACTCAGCATTAAGTCAAGCCATGAGGCAGTTTCTTTCCATGGTGAATATAGGAGGATTATCAATTTTCCAAGGTCTGCAATATTTGTTTCATCTTCAATACATACGTTTGGTCATGACCCATTTCAGAGGTTAGAAAAGCAACATTTCTTTTGCCCACAGTAATAGTAAACTCCAGTATGTTCATTTGCTGAGCCTGTATTCTGTGTGAGTACATTGAGATTTTTTGTTCTGTTTTGTCTATTTTTGTAAAACCACCATGAAGAAAACACACACTTTGACTAGTTCTGCCCCAGATTCCGTGCACAGTATCTTGCCCTGGATGGAGATCTGGTTTAGGTCTGTTTATGAGTAAAACTTACTCTGAAAACTTGTATTATCATTTAATGATAGAAAGAGAAGCAGTTATATAGGTTTTCCACTTCTTCCGGGCCAGATGCACAAAGATCTTTATTTAAGCATCACTGACATTGGTGACAAATTAGACAGGGTATTTTTCATTGACTGTAGTGATTTTTGGGTTGAATTCCATGACTGTTATTTTCTGTACAGCACAGAAACAGATAAAGGTAAAAAGAGGTGGCTTTCATTTCTGTTGGCTTCTCTACAGTGGATGCACTTCTGTTTGCATTTCATATGTTCTTACTCTGCTCATATTTAGCTCTCTCATATTAATATAGAACAAACTGCTACATTTGATCCCATTTGAATCAATGGGAGTTTTCTTTGGTAAGAGATTTTTGGCCCAGTTAGGCCCAGTGTTTAGACAGTAATATATCATGGTATATCTGCACATTCAAATGGTGAATTCATACCTTCTAATGAATAGGGGATTGTTTGGTTTTTTTCTCCCTGTAATTAATTTATAGAAATTAATTTACTCATTTATAAAGAGGCTTTTGTATATTTAAACAGTATGTTTTGCTTTTTTCATCAAGGGTGGACCTGGAGCAGCAGGTGCTAAGGGTGAAAGTGGTGAACCAGGTCCCCAGGTACAATAATATTAGCTGTTATGTTTGAGCATGTATAGCTTTAAGAAAATATATTCAAAGCACTTAGAAGAAATGAGTCAGTGATTTCTTTCCACAGACTATTGAAGAAAAAAGGCTTTTACAGTGCTATCCTAATTAAATGCAATAGCTTGATTGTTTATTTTGAAATATAAAAATACCAATCTTTATATAACAAAGAGCAATTATCACATGTAGAGTGTCATCACGTGAAAACATGTTTTAATATTGTCATTTCAGGCTCTTTTCTCTGTTAAATAATCATGTCAGTCTGCAATTGTATGACCTTGGGCTCTGATCTTATCAGATCTCATAAGGTGAGAGAGGTTGAACTTAGCTGGGAATTAAACAGGGTATTTTCAAGAAAGACATGACATAGCTAGAATAATTCTTCCAGAATCAGTGCATGCTCTTCTTCTTAGCTTACTGTTATATCAGCTGCTGCACAGTGATGTTATGGAGTACTGAAACACATTGAAATATTTCAGATTAAACCTAAAAGTAATAGGGGATTCTTACAGAAATCATGATAGGAGTGTCTGGAACAATGATTTTGACTGATCGTAAGGGGTAGCATGGATTTGCTACATTAAGTGCCCTTCTTAAAACTCCACATGGATATTTGCAGAAGAAAACCAAGGCACTTAAATAAACAAAGAAGTACTCTGGACAGCTGGTCAGTCTTCCAGTTTGCTAACTTACATTGCTAGTAGTTCTTCTGTTCCTTCTTGGTAATTTTGGATGGCTAGTCCCTACCATTGCAATTTTCACCTGAAAAAGATGCATTTACATGGGGGATGAGAAAGCTTCCACAGAAAAATACACCTACAGTCATCAGTGAAAGTTACATGTGTTTGAAAAGTGAAGTTAGTTGTTTTCAGTCTGGAGTAATTTGGTCTCCCTGTAGTTAAGACTGTGCTGTGTAAAGCTAAGACAGCATGTGAGCTGTTTACCAGAACAACTGATGCTTGCGTACGAGTTACAGATCTTAAATAAGCTCTTTTTAGCTTTCATCAAATAATTATAATGTGACTAAAATAATTTTGGCATGAGAAGAAAAAGGGTTTTCAAACCACAGGACTGAGATCTTCAAAGCTGTGGAAAAAAAAAAGTGTAAGAAGCTTTTATGTTGAAAGGACTAATTATGCTGTGTGTAGTGCCATCTCACGAAAGCTAGTGTTAAAATTGGTACTGCTAAGGCCAGTTTGGATGCCTATGTTCTTTTTAAACTCGTGGGAATTTGGAAACCAAAGTGCATCTCCTGGGAAAAAGCGTAGTTTGTGTATAAAAAAAACCCTCAGCTTGTTCTTGAGGTGAGATGTTTAACTAGCTTGTTTAACTAGCTCTTTGATGACATGAATGTGATTCTCTTAACATTCAGGGCCCTCGTGGTGTTCAAGGTGCCCCTGGTCCAAGTGGAAAAGCTGGCAAAAGGGTAGGTAGCATATGGATCCATCCTACTCTGGGTAAATAGTTTCTATTTAAATGTATTTAAATATTAACTGTTTCCACTCCATTTTCAAAAGTTTATCCCTTTGGGTTTTTGCAGGGACGTCCTGGAGCTGATGGTGCCAGAGGAATGCCAGGAGAACCTGGTGCAAAGGTAAATAATAGTGAGACCTCAGGCTTTATTTTAGTCTCGGAATGGGCTAGACAGATTTTATGGAGGTACCACAGTTTCTTCCAGGCCACCACAAAATTCTTCTCTCAAGTGAAAATACTGAGGTTTCAGATAGCTGGGTTAGATGTGATCTGAGAATCAATCAGCCATTTAAAATACGGTAATTAATGGTAATGGTTAGTAGTCTGACCTTGAAGTAACTTGATTCTTGGGGCATGATTCCTGTCCTTTAAAGTAAGTTTTTAGTTACAGAGTATCAGCAATAGTAAAGTCAGTTTTTCAACTGCAAATTACAGTTAGAACCAAGCTTTCATTTCAGTGTGGACTTCTTTCTTGTAAATAGCATAATTACAGCACAGTGAAGAAGTTGGTGTGACATTTTCTCTTGATGTATTGCATAGAAGCAAATTTCATGAGTTTGATCTATGTGCTTCTATGTGTTTCATTCAATATAAAAAATTTAAATACAACTAAGAGTAGAGACTAACTTTCAGAGAGAAGGCACAATTTATTGAGAGTAATACAGAATGCAATAGTCATTTAGTAAAGCTGTGATTTCTTCTTTGCTAGGGTGACAGAGGATTTGATGGTCTTCCTGGCCTCCCTGGTGACAAAGGTAACAGGGTAAGAAAAGCATGTATATTTATACAACAACGAAGTGATACTTTCACAGAAATAATGCACTGTTCATTAAAAATAACACTGAGGACTATGGAAAAGTGAAAACAGAATGTCATCTTTTCACACTACAGAATACTATCTTTATTGTCACATAATGTATTCCTTCTGAAACATTTTAGTAATATCAATCAATAGACAGCAATTCATATATATATTTTAATGATTTAAATGTATTTTCAGAATTCAGGTCACATCATCTATGTTTTGCTCTAATTTTTCTTAGTTCAGGGATTTGCTTGTTGGATTTAAAGTGATTGTTAAGGGAAATAGTAATAGGAAAAGGAAATGAGCATGAAGTTTGTGTATCAGGAGCATGATAAATTTCAACCTGCTGAGAAGCTTGCTCAAAAAAGGCATCTGTATATTTGAACTACCAACTGAATTGTTTAGTGTGGCTTATTCCAATAACTGTAAGCTTAGAGAAGGATCAGAGTCAGGTCAGGTAAGTTAGGAAAATTTGAAGTCATACTTAAATAATGTACTTGCTCCTTATGTCATACTAATCTACACGATGAGACTGCATCTTTCTCTACAAAGTGTAGAAATGATCATAGCAGGGGATTTCTGCTTTAAATTATATCCTTAAGTTAGATACTAATAACAACAAACTCTCCTGAATGTAAATCCCTTACTCTTGTCCTGGTGAGTGCAATGAACCATAAAAGAAGCAATGAGTGGGAATGTCAACAGAACCATTCCCATATTTTCTAAAGCTTGATGACCAAGGAATTCCTACAGCTCTCACCCTTCAATGAGTTGGCATAGTTGCTGCCCATAATGTAGTTCTTTCTCATAGCATCTAAAGATACTTTTCTGAATTCTGTTTGCAATGTGAAAAGAACTTCCAGTGTCATACAGAAATGTCTTGGTCCTCTTTCATCATCCCCTTTTACTTGAAGAGAGTAAAACAACTAGCTCATCACAGACTTGAAATCCAGCTTAATCAGCAGGTGACCAGCAGAGGGGGATAGACATTAAGCTGTTGCCATTACTTCACTCCTTTGAAGGCCAAGCAAAAATGGATTCAGTCAGGGAATGTGTCTCAGCTTTCCAACCTGGAATACTAGACTTGTCTCTCTGCAGGACCAGTGATAAAGAAATAACTGTTGTTTGGGATTTTTTTTTGATTTTTTGTTTTTTTTTTCTGGCAAATATTCTATTTGTTTCATATTTTCTAAACAAATAAACTAAAGCAGGAGAATAAGTTTGGGTTGAAATTTGCAAAATAGTATTTCTTTCAGCCCGTTACTTGAAATCACTGCATTCTCATGTTCCTGTGGAAATCTTCTGTAAAAGTACAAAGTATGATCTTTCCAAAAGCAGCTGAATTCAAAGCCAGATCAGATCACTGTAGCTCTTTGGACTCCTATATACTGACAGCATATAATGCAAATACTCAGTTCTCTCTGGCTTGCAATAAAGAGCACAGAAGACAAGAGAAGCAAATTTTCTGTGGTAGGTATGTTTCAGCCATAAGAGAACTGATGTTGAAAACATACAACTTGTGTGGAAGTTTTAGGACTACTTTTAGAATTATTCCTATTTGAAATATGAGTTGCAAACTGGATGTCTTTCTGAGGTTATGCTTTTGACAAATACAAATTGTCAGACAGGAGATACTGGATTTAATTCCAATGTAGGGAAGATCAGACCACATGGTGTAATATTATTTTTAACTTCATTATTTATGTCTTTGAACTTTTATTATTTAGATATACTAGATGCATAACCCTTCTCCAGTAAAAAACCAAGACACTGTGTATTAGAAGGAAAGGTCTAAGGAAAAAGAAATTCTGCCTTTAACAGAATATTTGAAGGAAGGTATTAGAGAATTGAAGTCTGAGAATTCTGATGGTGATAGGAAGTTTGGTTCTTAGTGCATGAGAATACCAGGACACTGCATGTAAGCTCCTAATCTAACTGCCAGGTGATTGCAAGACTAGAAAGACAGCCCTTTTGGGGGGATGAACTATTTCAACATTTGAAAGCTTAAGTCAGTCTTCACCTGGATGTTAATTGAAAGGCAGAGTACAGATCAGGCATCTCGTGTCATCTTTCAGGAATGTCATTTAGCATGTAGAAAACCACATGCTCTGCCAGCAGATCACATTGAGTAATTCCAAAACTTAGCAAAATAGACAAACTACTGTATTGATTCATCTTATGGTTATTAAAGTGCAGTTCACAGAATTTCATTTCCTGTCCCATGTCAACTCCAACTTACAGAGGACAGAAAGGCAGTTGAATAAAGTCCTGGCATCCCTAATATTAGATAGCTTTGGGGGTAAGAGAGCAAGTTACCTAAAATCCCTAGAAAAGTCTAAAAGAGTAAAGAGTGGATCTACTAAAGAGTGACTTCATACATTTCTGCTAGGATCCACAGCAGTGGTCAGGCTTCTTGGAGACGCTGATAAAATTAAGGAAAACAGCATGAATACTTGGTTGTTGTCCAATGCCAGAAGGAAGTCATAGTCTAAAAACCCACTGTCCAGAAAGAGGTCAGTCAGTAGTGTTTGAGCTATGTAGCACACTAGGTCTCTTTAGAAATAACCTGAAGTCCAGAATCTACTGAGGCTCTGCATATATAGAGTTGAAAAGCCCCAGCCTCTGAGGGGAAGTATGGAAGTCTGGCTGCTTTCCACAGCCTCAGACAGATCAGTCCCAAGGCTCTCAGTGACTGGTGCCAGGGTGCGTGGTTCTGAAACTTCACTGTGCATGGTTAGTGAACTTCACTGTGTATATTCCAGGGCCCAGCAATTGGTTTATTAACTTCTGACCCACGTACACATGCCTTATTTTATTGGCAGTAATACATTGTGTAGCTGGAGGGGGAAAGTGCCGATGAGACGAAGGAAAATATGGGTAACACTGCCTTTTGTAGCAGTAGTTTGTTTACGTTTTGGGGCCAAGAATAGTTACAGAGTGAAATTTTACAAAAATAATTAATTCATTGTATCAATAATGTTTATTTTTATGCTGAAGTAATAAAAGACTGAATCCCATAACCTGTTACAGGTTTGTATCATTGTGTCAACATGTTTTGACACATCAGACTTCAGCTAACTCATTAGTTTTCATTTCCCTCCCCATCCACTATTGTTTCCAGCAACAGATGTGTTATTTTTATAACTTTCATTATTCTACAGGGAGACCGTGGCCCACAGGGACCTCCTGGCTTACCTGGTGACGATGGATCAAGAGTAAGTTGCTATTTACACAGTCAAATCTGGAGTGAATCCTCATGAGGTGGGAATATGTTTGGTTTTTTTCCCTAAAACTCGTATTCTTTTTGTACAAAACCAGGGAGAAGATGGGGAAGTAGGACCAAGAGGTCTCCCAGGTGAAGCTGTAAGCAATGCTTTCTTATTCTTCTGTTTCTGTTACAAACAAAAATCACTATCAGCTGTTTTCCTTTCCATTGAACTGTTCTGAATTCCAGATACAAAACTTACTGCCTGTGTGTGCGTATAGAGAATACTGATGATGGCTGAAAAGCCAACAAATGAGCAGTTTTGTTAGGGGCGAAACATTATTTACAAGATTAGAATTAGGACAGGGATATATCCAGCCAAGTATACCTAAATTCCAGAATCACAAAAGCTATTCCATATCCTGCTGTGTAAAATCAGTCAGTGCAGTCCTTGATGCATGAGAATATAACCAAGCCCCTGTTGCTTTGAGAATGTTTTCTAAACATCTATTTATTAGAAAATAAGGCCTGGCTTCTCCTCTTGTTTCACACTCGTTTCACGTACAGAACTCCCACTGCTGTCAGCTGGAATTCTGCAGGTACTGTCACTGCAGAGCAGTTCTGCTCTGTAGGCAAGAAGTCAAGCCTCAGAAAAGGGGATTTCACTCCAAATGAATGATATATGGCTGCCTATTTGCAAAGTAGGAAGAAGCTGCTACAGAGTCAGTGATTTGTGACTATCACACATGAAGAGACAGGAGACTCAGTCTTACCTACTTTAGCAGCGTGGTGTGAACGATGGCACAGAACTAACATTAATTTACATAGTATAAAGCCGTAAGGTTACATTATAGACCAAATCTTGCTCACCTTATTTAGGAGGATAGCCACCGGTCTTTTGTGGAGATTTTTAGGGGTAAGAGGAATAAATCTGATTTCCAGAATGCCTTGCATTTACTATAATAAAATTAGCAGTAATTTTTAATTATTTGTTGGATCTTTACTACAGATAAAAGCCCTGTTTTACTCTTAGAATAGTAGCATAGAGTACAAAGACCGTCGTGTTTTTTAAGACAGGAATACAAACTTGTTTGCTGCTGTTCAGGTCAGGCCTTCGAGGCACAGCTGAAGCTTTAGTGGAAGATGCTGTGCCAATGTTCTGCACAAGAAAATACAAATAGTTATCTCCTCCCTTTCCCTGAAATGACCATACAGCAGCTAAATCAGCACTTGCCCTTACACTGACATCCTGTTCAGGTGAGATGGGGCTGGGCTGTGCCACCCGTTCCCGCAGGCCGGGAGGGAAGGGGCAGGCAGCCACCGGGAGCTTCCCCGTGCAGGCAGTGACACATGGCACCAGGCAGCCCTGTGGCATCGGATGGGGGCTGCCGGCGGGCAGGAGGGGCTCTGCCGCACGGTGTCACAGGCCGCCCCTTGGAGTCACTTTAGAAGGGTGAGGTGAGGGGTAGTGAGGTGGAGTCGGTCTCTGCTCCCAGGTAACAAGTGACAGGACAAGAGGAACCGGCCTCAAGCTGCCCCAGGGCAGGTTTAGCTGGAGCTGAGGGACAATTCCTTGCCCAGAGGGTGCTCAGGCATTGGAACAGGCTGCCCAGGGCAGGGCTGGAGTCACCGTCCCTGCAGGTGTTCACAGCCCGGGTAGACAAGGCCTCAGTGCCGTGGGTTAGTGGTGGCCTTGGCACTGCTGGGGAATGGTTGGACTGGATGACCTTAAAGGTCTTTTACAACCTGGTTGATTCTATGATTCAGGAGAATCTGTTATTGATGAATTTTTCCTTTCTTCCATTCTTTCTTACTTTCTCTCTCAACCCTCATGCTGCCTTCCCCTCATCCTTCCTATAGAATTAGCTAGGTTGGAAAAGACCTGTAATCAGGCTCAAATATGACGTTCCTTGCCCAGTCCTGCTCCTGGATCTCCCTGTTCCGAAAGAGTCATGGGGGTGTTGATAAGTGTTTCGTCTCTTACAGGGCCCACGGGGATTACTGGGCCCCAGAGGTACACCTGGTCCCCCTGGACAACCTGTACGTATGAGTTGGTTTGTATTTGCAATTTCCAGGAGAAAAATGGAAGTCCACCCAAAGTCGCTCATGCTTATATTGTGTGTTGTAGGGCATTGCAGGTATTGATGGACCTTCAGGCCCAAAAGGAAACATGGTGAGTATAAGCTGGGAACTAAAAAGGGTGTGGGTTCTAAGAATCCTCTCCACATTCTCTTGCCCCTGCCACTATGCCATCTCTTCCGTTTAATTAAGCTTTTCTGTGAGAATGTTTGGGTTCATTATGATTTTACATAGAAAAGAGAAGCTATCTATTACTTAGCCTTCAGCCAAAAGGCCTAACCATGCTTTCTGTCAAGCTCCTTTAGCACCATGGACTCCAGTGCTTAGGTCCTACATGTGGGCTGTTATTCTCTGTTAAAGAAAAAACCCATAATGTTCATTAGCATTAACAAAAAAAGTCATTCTGGATAGAAAATTGGTGGTAGACTTTAAAGAGGGAGGAACAATGTCTTCCTTTTAGCACTGACAGTGAAGATCTGTAGTGCAGAAATGCAAACCTAATGCCCTGGTATTTTTTTGCATGGTAGGGCCCTCAAGGGGAACCAGGACCTCCTGGTCAGCAAGGAATTCCCGGCCCACAGGTAAGTGTAAAATAACTCTCAAGACATATGCTGTAACGTGCAGCAAATTCTTAATAAATAGAAATTACTAAAAGGTTAGCATTTAATGTGCAAAACCGATAAAGCTTCAATGATTTTATAAATAACACTGCAAATATACTTGGGGCAGTGGGAGCAGAGTTTTCAAGTAAAGCTTTCAGAGGGAATTTTCATTCAGGAGAAAAATGACTCATTCAGTGTTCCTGGAATGCATTAGGAACGGCCACACCTGGAGGAGGACTCTGAATAGGATCTTGTTACAGACCCACTGCCAGAATAGTGGCTTGTGCAAAAGGCTCACACAAAACTCCTGATCTAACTTGTAAGGGGGGGTTGGAGGGAGGAAGCCACTTGTATTTGCCAGTATGTTTAAACAGATTAATGAGGGACCTTTAGTAGGGTGAATGTATGTATATTGTTCTCCCTGGTTTCTCACACTGGTTTCTTTTTGATAGGGGCTTCCTGGTCCTCAAGGTCCTATTGGACCTCCTGGTGAAAAAGTAAGTTACAGCATTATTCTAGTATTTCACAGTCAGTTCTGTGCAACAGCCTTGCTTATGTGTTTAAGAGCTTTGCTATGTTTCACAGAATAGTAAGCTAAGATCTAAAAATAAGCAGATCTTCCTGAAATCATTAAGTAAATGAATAGCCTGGCTGTCGTCTCATTTATGCCTTTTCACAAGCATCATTTCCTCCCTTTAATTTCAATTAATTCTCTGTTATTAGCTTCATAATCTCATCTGTGATATTGAACAGCGTGTACTTGTATGTTGATTTGTTTCACAGCAAGCTGTGAAAATTATTTTTATTAATCTCTTTTTTGATAACAAAGTTGTACCCATCCAAGTTCTCTGTTCTCAAGGGTTATATTTTGACACAGCTTTGCAGTATAATTGACACACTGTAGTGTGCCACTTGGTGGTTTTTCTCGTAAGCTCTCTGTTTGTACATACTCTTGTGGTTTGAAATGTGTCTTCTATTAATTTCAGAAATGTCAGTATTGAATTTTACACTAATTTTACCTTTCTCCCCTTTTTGCTGAATTCTTGCTCTATTGATTCTTCTTTGATTTTGCTTCTCCTCAGTGTTTAGTATGTAGTTTAGAGGAAATTGAAGGAGATTTTAGGAGTCAATATACATGGTTTTTACCTATATATTGGTTCCTAAGAAGTATTATTCTAACAAAATGGGCTAGGTCCACAATATATGCATTCCAGAGACTTTCATGAAGATGTACCATGCCTTTCAACTATGTGTGCTGGAGTTCTGTAACCTGTACTCTTCTTGATCTTGGTGGTATCTTTCATATGGTGAATCCTTTTATTCCTGAAATTCTAAATAATAGTTAATTTTGTACACTGGAGAATTCTTCCCCACCTCATGCTGTGTGTCTCTGTGTTCATAGATAATTCCTGAAGCCTGTTCTCAGGAATATGGGTGATTTGTATTGGCTAAAGACTGTAAGAACTGGCCTTATGCTTATATATTGTACAATAGTATCTTTCTGGGTTTAGTTTTGTCGTAGTTTTGGTTTATCTCTGATATCTATATGAACGTATTTAGGTATAACTGTATTTTATGTTCTTGGCTCTTAGAGTCAAATGTATTGGATGTGGGGTGGGGTTATTTTCCTCCCTAATTTGTTGCTTTTAAAAAAAATATTGTTATTGTTCTCTACAGCTGTGGTGGGTTTGCCAGTTTTTTTAAAATGTTAAAAACATTTAAGGTAGTTTGCTGGTTTAGGGCATACCAGTCATCAGCAGGGATGATGCTCCGTTATCCTAGTCAATGATAGAATGTTCACTGTTGTTAAGTTGTGTCTCTCTTACTGCATTTAGGGACCTCAAGGCAAGCCTGGCCTTCCTGGCCTTCCTGGTTCTGATGGGCCTCCTGTAAGTAACCAATATTTCTGGATACCTGTGTTGCAAAAGGAAGATGGAGCACTGGTAGTTCTAGTTGGCAACAGCATTATAAAATCCATCTAAAACTCCGCTAGATTTTGTTGGAGCGGTTAAAAATCAAAGAATGACATTTTTGAAGCAGCTGCTAAAAATGGCTGTGGGCTTTTAAAATGTGGTTCCAGATGATCAAATGCCTCTGAAACATCTGCAGGGATGTGTAAATACTCTAACTGACAAACAAGGGGCCAGACATTGCTTCACTGTAGTCCTACTATGTCAGTATGGCAAAGCAAATCATCTGTAAAAATACTCAACACTTGTTCTCTGAGGAAACAGAGAATAGACAGATCTTTCTCTGCTTCCTGACCTAAGGTGCATATTACATGTTTGGGCTGCTTCTTTCATTGTCTGCACTGGAACAGACAGTATTTAGAATCTTGTGATCCACTAAGGAATTCAGCTTAGCTCTGAGGATGCATTCACTCACATGAACAGAGTGTAACCACCTGAAGTAGCATCGCTTACAGTTCAGGCACTAAATTTAAATGGAATCATTGTTCATAATGACATGAATATACACTAGTTTTCTTGCATCAAAAACATCATCTTTTTGTACCACCAAGACAGTGTGACTTCTCAGATCATGTCTCTTCTCCCCTTGCCATTTTCCCTTACAATATTTCAAGTTAAATTTGCATTTCTTAAACAGGACTTTTCAATGACTGCAGGGGTTTCACTGCATAGATGCTTATTTACAAATAAAGAACTATACCCTGGGCTCACAATCTCTTTTACCCACCAAAGTACCATTTTCATGTAGTGTTATATATGCAAAGATAGTCCACCTAGAAGTCTCTATTTTGAATCGATGTGTAAACATCTAAACTTTCCCCCTTATCCTTTTCTGCATGATGGGAACAATGTTAATTTCTAAACATAAGCATTACTTTAACATCTGCATCTTGTTGAAAGCAGGGGGAGGGGAGGAATGCTGTTAAGAGATAATCAGGTATTAGCACAGGTCTGTACATGATGTACATCCCTACTGTGGTGGGTTGACCCCAGTCAGCAGCTAAACACCCCCCCAATCATTCACTTCTCCCACAGTGGGATGGAGGAGAGAATGAGATCAAAAGCAAGAAAACTCATTGGTTGAGGTAATAGCAGTTTAATAAGTGGAGCAAAGCTACACACAGAAGGAGAGTAAAATCAGGAATTCATTCATTACTCCCAATCTGCAGGCCAATAGCTAGCCACTTGCTGGGAAGTTGGGCTTCAGCATGCATAAGGACTACTTGGGAATACAAACACCATAACTGTGAATGTCCCCTCCTTCCTTCTCCTTTCCCTGAGCTTTTATTGCTGAGTATGATGTGGTATGGTATGGTATGGTATGGTATGGTATGGTATGGTATGGTATGGTATGGTATGGTATGGTATGGTGTGGTATGGTATGGTGTGGTATGGTATGGTATATCCCTTTGGGCAGTTGGGGTCCGCTGTCCCATCTGTGTCCCCTCTCAACTTCTTGCTCAACCTGAGCTTGCTGTCTGAGGGGTTAGAAGGCAACAACAAGAAAACCACACTGTACAAGCACTGCTCAGCAATAGCCAAAACACTGGTGTGTTATCTAGATGGTTTGAGTCACAAATCCAAAACACAGCATCATATGGCCTGCTATGAAAAAACCTAACTCCATGGGTACACCCACCCACTTATCTCCCTCATGCACAGTCAGGTTTGTTCAGAGGAAGGGCTGTAGAGGCAGGTTAAACTTCAGTCCATTTTAATTGATGTGACCTATTTGCAAACATAGAACTACACTAGTGATTGAAGGCAATGAACAATACCTTCCTGACTGCAGTGAGCTTTGTAGCTGTTCCCGTGGTATCTGTGTTAAGATCTGATGGAAGCTTCAGAGCATTTTTTTCAGGAGATGAGGAAAACTCTTGCTAGCTATTTCATTTCACTTCTATATGAGGAAATGTCCTTCTATTTTGAAGGTGAAACATTGTTAAAAGTGGTATAATATACTGGAATTAATAGAAATCTAAAAGGATACAAATGCATTCTTTATTAGCAGCGTTTTTAAAGTCATTTTAAGTTATAGAGACCTCTAACTGGATTGAGATTTAGATTTCATGCTCAAGAATGCATATTCTGGGAGGTTAGGATTAAAACCCTGACATACGTAGATTTAAACAAGCAAATAACAAATCTTTAATGTTAGTAAGACAAACTCTTTAAAGGATAACTGACCGTCACTGGTAAGCAGGTATCAAATGCTTTTTATTTTAATCATTCTTATAATAAAGAACATAGTTTAAACTGTTTTCCAAGGCCAGAAAATTGAATGTAAGCACCAGGGGTTTGTCATGTAAGATTAACAGCCACATCAAAGTCATATCATATTTGAGAGACTGAAAACATTTTGCAATGTCAATGACACCAAAACATGAATGGTTGTAGTAACTGGCTACATGTTGCATGGGAACACATGCTTGGCAAAACTAAAGATTTACTGTGCTTCTCTAGTAAGACTGATGAGCATAAATTCCTGATTGTTTCTCATAAACTTCAATTAACCTTTAGTTGCATTAAATTGCTTTTAAATTTTGCAGCATTTTGGTGCATTTTCTTCAAGAAAGGAAAACAGTGGATCGGTTAATGTTTTGAGTGCTGCAGTATTAATGTCAATGATGCAGAACATAGGCTAACACAGAAACATATTTTGTTTGAAAAGGAAGTCACACTTTAAAACAAAGACATAGAACATTAGGGCTAGATCAGCCTTCTATTGGCTTCTGCAGCAAATTCCATAATCTTTCAAATAATTTTAGGAATGTGTAATATTAATCACCCTGCTTGTTTCAGAATCAAATCTGTTGATGTCTTGCGTTATAAGCTCTTACTGCTGAAACATTAACTAAACAAAAGAGGTGATCAGGATAGTCCTGAAAACATTAACATAACTATTGTCCAGTTTCTTCTTTATTATATAAATTAAATCAGTATTTAAAAGAACATCTTTTCTCAACATTTTGTGCTTGTGTGTGTTCTAATTTAGAAAAAGTGATGGGTGACCTGAAATTCAAGTGTTTAAATAATTGTGATTTTATAATAAAATGTCACTACCAAAAAATGAGTATTTCCCATATCAGATACGTTTCTTTTAAATCAGGGTCATCCTGGCAAAGAGGGTCAGTCTGGAGATAAAGGTGCATTGGTGAGTTTTAAAACTTTTCCATTTATTTATGTAGCTTTCAAGAAAACCTTTGGCAAGTTTTTCAGCTTTATGACACATTGTTGCTCCAAGAACTGTTTAGGAAGATATTTGAAAACTCATGGCACATTCAAAGCATCTGTGTAGAGAAAAAAATACTTATTATATTCTAAATATTATAGAAATTCTAAATAATATAGAGATTAAACTTTGAAAGTAAAACTGATTGTGGAGTTGACAGAATGGCAGTCAATGGAAGTTGCATGCGTTTCATATAAATAACTTGTGAATAGTTTCAGTTTACAGTTCCATTGTATGGAGTACCCACGAGGGCTCTTCGGAACCTTGTACAAATGCTTGCAAGTTCATTGTATTTTTTAGGTCACCTTCAAGTCAGTTGCAGTGAGAAGTAATTTCTTTATTTCTTTATGAAGCACTGAGGAGTCTTGGGGCTCTTTACAGCATTCTGCTTGCTCAGCATTGACCTTCATTTATCCAGAATAACAACCATTGTAGCACCTGAAATCAGTTTCAGTTGCAGTACTGCTTTCAGTGGCAATACTGAAGCACAGTCTGAATAAATAGCATGAACAAACGGATAGAACAGCTCAGAAAGTACAATTCCACTGAAACCAGCATATTACTATTTGTCCAAAATGTTGTTCTCTTTTAAAGGCTTGTAGATTTTATCCTGATTCCTTGAGAAAATAAAGCTTGCACAGAGCATTTATGTTTTGAAATTACATGTGTATGTGACCATCTTATCAGTTGTTCCTTACTTCTTTTGAATTTACTGATCAGTTTCAGCCAAATTTGATGGCTAATTTTATTTCTCAGAGATGTTAGCAGTCTAGAGGTGTTGTGAGAAGACAGTTGGAAAGGCCTCATTATGGAAAGATCTTACTATCTGTCCATCTCAGACATTGGAGAATCATCAACAAAGCACCTTTAGACACAGATTGGTTTTGTTTGTTGCTTTTTCCAGTGACCATTGTTTCAGATAATTTATATTGTGGATAGATTTTTCTGAAATGTACAAGTAGAACCAAGTTCATATTTCTCTTAATCATTTTATAGTGATATTGAACTTGGCTATTGGTATGTGATAGGACTTTTCTTAGTGGCAGGCAGCCCAGTGTTATTTTGATGTCTCACTCAAGACTGCTGCGTTATAGTGAAAGAACAAAGATAGACTCAGAAGAGAACTGCTTGCTAACCAAGTACTGTACAAACAAAGGTTCTTTACTCCAATGTATTTTAGGGGCCTCCAGGTCCTCAGGGTCCAATTGGCTATCCAGGTCCTCGTGGTGTAAAGGTAAGAGTTAATTACTGGATTTCTGCCTCCACCATTTTTTGAATATGTGCATGTGGGTAATTCTTTATATTCTTTCTTTAGGGAGCTGATGGTGTCCGTGGTCTCAAGGGATCCAAAGGTGAAAAGGTAAATCTGACTTCATTTAACTCCTTTCCCTTTATTCACTGTGTTGTCTTCTGTCTCCTTCACTGCAGCATATTTTCTCTTGCACCAGTGAGTTTATTTTTGCCTTACCATAGGGACATACCAAGCCCACTTCATAAGTCAGTGACCTCCATGGTTATTTACACTGGTACAAAGTGAATATAAAACCTTCAGTTACTAGCATGGCTTAGAATTCTCTTTGCTTCAGTTAAAGTAACTTCTTTCTAAGGTGCTCTTAGAGTAGAGAATTAGACATCCCCTCTCTTGTTAATACTATAGTGGGTACGAAGAAACTTGTGCCTCAGAGAGATTTGTGGTGTCAGTAGTGTTGTTTTATCTGTTTTGATAAAGCTGTAGGCTAGGTTTTGTAGTTTTTTTAATGTACATCTTCGATGGCTTTCTAGGTTCCAGGTGGTTTTGTTCCAGATCTTTGGCTTTGCCAGAGAGTTGGACAGCCCCAGCCAGATGCATATATATGAACACGAAGAAAGCTTTTACATCCTCCCAATACCATTAATTCTGTATACAGAGCTCTTACTAGAGCAAACACCAGCTACTGTGATCTCTACTGACTTCTGATAGTCTGCAGTGGTTAAAGCTACAGCCAGAACTGGTTAAATTCCCACTTTCCTCAGCACTGAGAATGAGACAAATAACAAACACCATCAGTCATACTTCTGACTTTACAGGCAAATTCAGCCTTGAGGCTCTGGTGACTACTGTGCAGATATTTATAGCTATTTCTAAAGCAGAAGTCTCAGTCTTGTTGAAAAGCCTTGATTTCAGCACTAGAGATCTGTCTTTCATGCTCAGATGCCACGAGCTGCTGTACGCTTTCAGGCTTTCCTAAATCACAGTTTGTCTAGTCTGCATATACTCATTTTAGAGTTGCTTGTTAAATCGAAGATAAAAAAGAGTGTGTTTAGTACCTGTGGAAACAGGACAGTTCAAAACCCCAGCTTTTTCTTGTTCCTTATTAAACTATTACTATCCATCTAGGACAAAATACAGGACTTGCATATAAATAAGCTTAATACGTGTGTGTGTATGTGTATGTGTATCAGTGAATACTGATTAACATGATTTCCACAATATTTCTGTGTTGATCTCACAGTTGCAATAAGACACTGAATTCTTATGAATACTTCAAAAGATCACACAAAGACATTTCACAGACTGTCCACACAGTGTTACACTGGCCTTTTTTACTGACATTATTCTGATGCCATTACATGGGGGAAATCACTGTAAGAGACAGAAATAAATACAGTGATCATTTAGGAAAGCCTCTGTAGATCTGGAATGGTCCCAGGAAAAGTCTCCGTAGTAAACCTGATTAGAACTCTAGCTATTTTATTTTTTGTTAGCAGCAGAAGAGGAAATAGAGCATTCAGTTCTCTCTTCCCACGTGGAATAAAATCATCCTCTTGTAGATCTCAATAGCTGGAACCTCGCTGTGAAAGCTGAAGAAGAGTTTCAGTTCATTTGGCAGCCATTTGGACAGTAGCTGGCCTGCGGTCAGTCATTGCTGATATGTTGCAGAGTTTTCTCATTCAGTTATTATTGCCCAGGGCCATAACTGAGCAGCTTCTACAACTAAAGCCTTTTTTTTCATGTATTCTGCACTCTTTTTCACAACTTTCTGAACTTTAAGAAACACCACCCTGAAATTTTAATCTATGCAATAAGGTGACCATATAAAGCTTAGTTTTACCATTTAGAAAGTGTGGGAAACCTGCTTTTAGAAGGCTTTTTAGTATATTTTTCAATGAATCCCAATGGGTTACCTCCTTTTTTTTTTGTGTCTCTTCACCAATTTTGAGCTGTTTACCACAAATCTATTCCTGTCACCCTTTCTAGGGTTATTTGTTGCATGCACTATGACTGCTTCTGAACAAAACCAAAATGGCTTTAGCCTTGCAATCTGTCTCAGTTGCTGACAGGGGAGAAGATAAAGCTTTTTTAAGCACAGGAATGCAAAATGCAAACTTCTTTTTCAAAGTGAGGGTGAAACAGAAAGCCTATCTTGTGGTTTTTTGTTTAGTTGGAGGGGTTTTTTTCAGTAATATGAAGTACAGTATCACTCTTGCCTGGCTTTATTGACAGCCCAGATATTACTCAGCTACTAAGTCAGCAATATTGCTTCAGCATATTAAAAAATACTGAACATTTTACTATGTGCTTTTCATCACAAAGACCTTTGCTCCCAGGACATAATGAAGCATCCAATAAAAACGCAGCCTGGATATTTTAACAGTAGTTGTATGATGAACTCATCCAACTACATACAGTCTAAGAAAGAGCAAACCCAAAGCTGATCAGTTATACTAGAGCAAGTCAGTTGTGAACAACTCCACCGAGCAAGTCTGAAGATTTCTGTTTGTATCTAAACTAACTTCTAATTGCATAAATGAAAGTTCTCAGAGTACCGTCTGCTTCACCTTCAGCATGGAGGCCTATTAAAAGGCTTAGAGTAAATTCGCCGTCAGAATTTACTAGGTAGAAGATAAGTAATTCTCACTAGGAATAACACCAGTGTGAACCTATTTTGCCACTGTATATGGATTCAATCTTAATGGTCATTAGTTTTTCTACTTTCTTTCAATCACGTCATCTAATGAAAGTAGGCAGGGCTGAGTGTTGCCAGATATTGAACTACTATATAGAGATGACTACTTCTTCGTTTAGGTTATGAACACTAATTCCTGTCTTTTTTTTTCTTATTAAGGTGTGATAACCAGCCATTTTTTTTATTCCTTTTCATGGTACTATTAAGACACTAGTTTAAAAGAAAGATTAATTCAAAAGGAGATCCTGTTATCAAGAAGAATAACACTGAATAATTTGCCACCAATTTATTTTAGATAATTGAATGGATCACCTTATTAAATAGAGTGATTATCAAAAAAAGCTTAGGAGTTAAGAAAGAGCTTTGCACGATAATTCATAATAAACCAGAACTGTATTGTCTCTATCTTTAAGCAGATTTTAAACAGCTTTAAACAGCTGTTATTAGAAACTTTTAAATAAAAACTAATTTTGCATAGTGCACTGATACACTTCCTCTGAAATAGCAATAGCCATATTAGATTTGCAGGTGTCTGAACATCTCACTGCAGAATATATTAGCTAAATATATGCCATGATGAATGTATTCTTTTATCTGTGGCAAAAAGAATCCTCTCTATTACTGAAAGTCATTCTATGCATTTCTGCTTTTTTTAGGGTGAAGACGGTTTTCCAGGATTTAAAGGTGACATGGGCCTTAAAGGTGACCGGGTAAGCAGTTATTCATAACCCATATGTTCTTAAAACGTGTCAGTGTTATTATTTTGAAAGGATCAGTGAACAAATAAATGTAGACCAAAAATGAGGTAAGAGCCAGTAGCTTAAATTATTTCTGTTCTCTGTGCATACACAGGTTTGAGCCAGAGGTTTGGTTCTTGTGAGTCAGCAATGGCAGGGTTATAAGGAGGAAGGCAATATCAGTCTTGGATATCCTTTTCACTAAGCTTGTGCCTATGGAATCTCCTTTTCCAGATTCCAAGATCTCTAGTATTTGCCTGAGGAAAACTAATCTATCCAGGATAAAGATGTTTCCATTGCAACATAGCATATTGCAAATGTCTGCCAAAATGAAGTTGATTTAACCCAATGAACACTTCCTTTCATAGGAAGTGTTGTGGAGGTTCTAAAAAAACTTCTCACGAGAGGCTCTTGGCCTTTATCTGTTGTCTGTATACATAAATAACTGGGAAGATGGTATCCATGTTAGTACTTAAATATAGACATGCTTCTTTCTATCGACTGTCAGAGTGCCTTCAGAAGAATTTAGGGAAGAGAAAACAAGAATACACTGTTTCCAGATGTAGCTCTCTTCAGGCAAAGCGACTGGGCTCTTAGACTCTTGAAAGTCATATGCAGTGCCTAATTTTTGTACATATATCCATTTATATAATGAACATACACAGTGGTATTTTCCTCATTGGAAATTTGGCAGGGTTTTGAGCAACCTGATCTTGTTGAAGATGTCTCTCTGCATTGCAGGAGGGTTGGACTGAATGATCCTTATAGGTCCCTTCCAACCCAAACCATTCTATGATTCTGTAATTCTAATCTTTATCTACGTTTACTGAAAACTTATTTTCAAGTAATCATAGGTAGTCACTTTAATATATGCACAAAGGCAATTGTTCCATATTTATAATGTTGTATGTTTTAGGGAGAAATTGGTCAGCCAGGTCCACGAGGAGAAGATGGTCCAGAAGGTCCTAAAGGTAGAGCAGGTCCATCTGGGGACCCAGGTGCTGCTGGCCCAGCTGGAGAAAAGGTCAGTAGTCAGATACCAACTAAACAAACATGTAATGGTGATAGGTGCTTTATATATATAAAGCATATATATATAACATATATATAACATACATAGAACATGTATGTTCATCACTAAAAAACCAAGCTTCCATATCTGCAAAATCTTTAGCTACCTAATGGTAGATTTTAGGCAATACTACTACAGCAGATCACTGGAGTTCACATTTGAACAAGTACTGGGAATCACTAGTATTATTTGTAAGTATACAGAAAGGCATTTTAGGACTTCATCAGCACATAAGGCAGCTAAATCCTTACCCCAAATTACATGCAGTGAATGCCAGCTAAGGGAAACATGATTCAAAGAAAATAGTTGGGCACAAAGGAGGATAAAGATACTGCTGGTGAGTGAATTAATATTCAGTCATATTATGACAAATTGTAACCTGAAGATTGCTTTAAACAAAATAAAAATAAAAAAAAAAAAGGTTGGAAAAAAGTGAAAGGGGCTGTTAAAAAGGATGGTGGTGTGAAATATAGGAGTGGACAAGCTCAAAGATAAGTACAAATCTCCCCAGAATCCTGACCTCAACAAAAACTACTGGAGACTAATGTAGAGGAGGAAAAGAGGCTGAGGAATGCGTGTGCAGGTGCCATATCTCACTGTGTGACAGCATCAGAAAAGAAAGGCAATTTCAGCAGTGGAATACTGGATAACTAGGAAAGAATGGTAAAATAAAACAAAAGTGGTGGTTCAGAAATGCATATACTATATTTCACTAAAGTGAGAACATAGTGAAGAAAATATTTCCCTTAATTTTATTTTTTTTTGTTTAACTGTGGCTTTAATGCTAGTTCTGTCTTGAAAAGAATAGGACAGGAGGTGCATTTTACATTTCTTTCTCAGTTTTGCTGTCTTTGAAATAGGAACAGTTACTATTTTGCAGCAATAGACCATATGACATCATGATTGATTGTTCTGTCTTTTTATCTATATACAGTCTTTGAAAGTATACACTGAAATCTTAGTAATTATTTGGTACCACTAAAAAGATAATAAGATTCACAGTTAAGAACAGTTAAGTTAAGCAAACTTGGGAACAAACTCTCTTTTCATCAAAAGCTGCTACTTTTTGCAAGTATGTCATTAATAGTACTTTAGAAAGATACTAGGGTTATAATGTGAGCATAATGTCATTCATAAACTCTTAGAGAAGTATATAACCAAAAACTCACTTCACTCATTAAAAAAAAAGATAAAAAGATTTATTCTTAGGTTTACTTAACTATTGCAAATTACGAATCAGTGCTCTCCACAGTTTTGCAAGATATCTCAGCAGCTCTTAAGTCATTGAATTGATTCATTAGGTCATGAATCAAAGAACATATAAAAAACTATTCTCCTATCTGAATTCAGCCTGAGTTCACACCAGAAAGCCAGTGTACTCAGTTTTAACTAGATCAGCAAAACAATCCACAATATTAAGGGTCATATTATACATATTAAACAATACTAAGGGTCATACTATCTTTACTCACAACATATTTGTATTCTCCAGAAAGAACTGTACATTTCATGGCAATGATTGTTTTCTGTATCACTGAGCTGACAAAAATGTAAGGATATTAGGAATCTTACAGAAATGTGTATAGTTGTCATGATGTCTGCAGAATAATTAACTAAGAACATCTGCAAAAGACTCTTTCTCAAGTCTTTATGACCTAAGTTAAAAACAAAGTAAACCAAATCAAACCCAAATAAACTTTGTTTTATAGTTGTTACTTTTTGAATATGAATTTGAGTTATTTCCAATTCCTGTTACTGAAATTACTCAATGTGAATATAGGTTCATGTTTTCAAGCGTTTCTTCTTCACAGTGACATATATGGGACTCACAGTCTGACAAGTCCAGAATCTGCAGCCCTGTCAGAAAATATTTGAAAAAGATATTGGTGTTGATAGCACTGTTAGCTGGGCTTGGAATTTTATAGCCAAAGTTTTACCTTTTCTACAGATATTTATACCTTTTCTTGCCCATTGAAAGTCAAACATCTACTCTGGATATTCTGTGGATACTTGGTCAGAACAGAGTGTGTCAGGAAAGAGTTCTGTGATGTTGGGTCTGTGATATTTATTTTAGCACAAAGACTAGAATAATCTTTATGAACTCATAGATCTCCCTACAATACTGGAGAAGTGCTTGTAAGACCGGTTATCAATGTTCTATTCCTTTGTCATTCCTATGACTTATTTAAGGAAAAGATCCTACTCTTCCATGGTAATGAAAGTGCCAGAGTAGTCGCTTATTCTCTATGTTCAACTGATCCTGTGATAAGAAAACTCTCTTGCCCAAGTAGGTCTAAGGCTGGATTTGCTTAATAAAGGATATGCCAGGTATGGTGCCAAAAAAATGAGGAACACATCAGAGAAGAGCTTATCATGAAAAAAACCATCCATACCCTCATTCAAAACCTGGCAACTGGGCTTGCTTAATCATAAAATCAGGGACAAAACTTACACTGACTTTGGCAAGAGTTTGATGCACTGTCATGATGCAGAACATTTCATTTATTGTAATGTGTGCAGCTTGTTTCAGTTTCACACAGAACTGGCAGCATTATAATATTTCCATAAATCAAAGCATTCTTTAAAATAATGTCTGTGCCAGACACATGCACTTACATGAATATAATGATATACAACATCTTTATTCATGTGCTGCATTTTTTATGAATAGACATATTTCTTTGGACAAATTTCTTTTCCCATCCAGGTCTCTCCTTCCTCTTTTTCATTATCTAAGGTTACTGCAGATTACCATCTTATATTATATAATCATATCTTTTCTACTGAGATCTTCTCCAAAATGTGATAGTCTGGAGAATAAAAAAAAGACAAAGAGGGAAAAAAAAAAAGAAAGCAGAAAAACATATTAGCTGTGTAAAGCAAATAAGAAATCTTGTCCCAGTATTATTACCAAGAAGGTTCACATCTTTCTTTGTGTGATATTGCAAAGACAAACTGCTTTCCCTTGCTTTTGAAAGTGGCAAACCATCACTCATCTGCTAGAGGTATGAAGAAAACATCTCAGTGGGGCAGGATACTGTATTTCATTTCTAGGTTGTTAATGTCAGTGTTGATCAGACTGCTCACCCTGTTGTCCTTTCTGAACATAGCAAGTTGATAATAGTTGTTGACAAATCTATTGTCCACAGTAGTCAGTGGGGTCTGATTTATCAGTCTCAAATATGTTAGTTCTATTCAAGAAAAAACGGATTCTTCAAATGCCTGTTCATGAAAAATCTGTGGAAAATGGAGCAGCCATTGCACAGTATAAATTACAAAGGATTTCTTCTGACTTAAACCTATTAACACCCTGATTTCTTTAGGGAATATTAATAGTTTAATGACCTCAACCCCACATCTATACGCAGCACTTCAAGGTGGAAAAGGCACCTGGGTATTGACTTCGCTGAACTCGTTCATTGGAGTGGGAATTTTATTTAAATTTGGGGAACTAAGTGAACCAGTGATTAATAGTAAAAGTGATAAATTGAAACAATTGAGTATTATATTCCATGAAGTATCATCACTCTTAAGTTGTGGAAAAAATATTTTCTGTAGAAGTTTGCTGAACACTGAGGAGGATAAAATAAAATCTAATACTGCCTTCTCATTTCAGGGTAAGCTTGGTGTACCCGGATTGCCAGGATATCCAGGAAGACAGGGTCCAAAGGTGAGCTGTAAATGAGCTGTATATCTTGTGCTTTGACATTAGTCACGAGAGCAGCTATTTTCTTTGTGGTTGGGGAAACAGAGTGTGGGCATCAAAGCATGGGCCATTTTTCACATTTTCTTTCTTGGCAATCATGTTCTGAAGTAAAATCTTCACAAACATTGGATTCCCTAAGGCAGGCTTTTTAAGGAGCACTATCTTTCCTTTTAACTAGACTGCCTTCAAACCTTTGCCAGCCTCTCATGAGTTGTGTTTTTGTGTGAACATCAGACTGGTGTGCATTGAACAACAATTGGAAAGCAAAAGAACTGCTGATATGTCTGAAAGAGAGTGAGCACTCTCTTGACCATTAAATGGATGCCAATATTGATGGGAATGGTACAAGGATTCCATTTGCTGGAATTACTGCTTTTTCCAAAGAAGCAGCCATATTTCTTTGAAACATAATTTACGATTTTCATCATGGTTTCCTTTTGCTTCTGTTAAGATGAACATGATAAAGCCCAACCCTTAGTTGATTTATATGCCTACGTAATCCTTAGCTATTTTTTTCTGTTTTGATTGCAACAGAAAACCCTCTCGGGGACTTCTGGTTTAAATGAAGGCTTATGTTTTGAATATATTTTCATGAAACATATTTTGAAGAAGGTCATCCCTTACACAGCTTTAGGCAGTGGACATGCTAAATGAATTGCAAGCTCTCTTCTCTCTGATTAGCAAGAAAATAAAAACTGGAATAAAAGCATAATTCTGTAGACATTTCCCAGTGTAGAGGAGGTCATTAGGGACAGATTG
>NW_009910470.1:45919-54906 GCF_000696875.1 Nestor notabilis
TCTCCAGATTGTCTCAGAGAAGACTTGCATAGGGAAATATCACAGGTGAAAGAATCCTTTACTCCTTCTACACAACTAAACAATCAACTTGCAGCAAAATGTTCCTTTCACTGTAGGATCTATTCTTATTTTCAAAGGTGAAATTACATCTGGCTAAGCAAGGTGTTTTTCTGACTCTGGCCTGTACTTTGGTCCTTTTCAGTCAAGTGAGTGTACTATTTGAAGAATGTTTATGCATTGAACACTGTGATAGTGAAAAATATCAAAACTATCATTAGAAAGTATTCAGGAAAACCAAGACCATTGAGAGACACATTTTCTTGCTTATTTTTCTTAACTCCAATGTCTGAGATTTCAGTCACTGTTCTTTAGAACTGTCTTCTGAAAAGTCTAAGATCCAAGAGGTTTTAGATTATTCAGTTCTAAGAGCAAAAATGATGTAACATTTCAAGTAAAAGCTGATTGATTCTTTTTTCAGCAAGAAATTGGTCAAGAATTTTATTGCATTAAGTTTTATCACATTAAAATTGAAAATGGTTCTCAAGCTGTGTTCACTGTTTGCTCTTCTAATTCATTGCTTAAACTTCCAATAAAGAGTGATGACAGCTACAATACATCAACTTGTTTGGAAACTCACAGTTTGGTTCAAATTAACATAAGGGAGAGAGAGAAAGAAAAGAAGTGGGAGAGAACATATTAGCTGTGTAAAGCAAATACAAAACCTTGCCTCAGTATTGTCAAGAAGGTTTTCACCATTCTTCTTGTTGTTATTTATTTGCTTTTCATGATTTTTCTTCTGAGACTTGTTCCTAGAGAGCTGCCATTATTTGTTAATCTGTTATCTGTTAATTTGCACCCTTTCTCTTGTCTAGTCCTTGACCAACACAATTACAAAAAGCACTGTATGTATATTTACGACCAGGTCGTGCCTGTTCATGCCCGATCCTTAGAATATGGTTTTTTCCTCTGGCCTTTCAATGATAAAGAATATGACTGTGTTTCACAGCATAGAATTTTCAGTTTAATTCACATTTTAAGTTGTAACTGGTGAAGAATTAAAAAGGAGGAAAGGCAAGGAAATCTCTTCCTTTTCTCCCACTATTGAGTATCAGTCAAGTTTTTGCTAGAAGTAGTGTCAGTGAAGTTTTACTGCCTCTGAGTCATTAATGGAAAATTGGAATGATTGTGGAATGATTCGTTAAGGGGAAAATATAAAGAAGAAGAAGAATCACCCCCCCCCCCAAAAAAAAAAAAAAAAGGTTGGTGTTTTAAAGAAGAGCATCAGGAAATTCAATTTGAAGTTTTCATTATGTGTATTTAATTTGCCAGGTTTAGCAATAGCAAGCTGCACAGATATAAATGCATTATCACAGCGTGGAGTCTGGCCAGTAGTTCTAGTGGCCAACCAAACCAAAAGCTGCTTTAATTTTCACCTACAGTCACTTAAAAGTGTATTTTATCAAGACTTTGACCCCAAGTCCCTTATGACAAGTTAACACCTTGGCAGGTAACAAGACTGCTGTCCCATTGGACCTCTGTACCAGAGATAAAGAAAATAGTACTGTTCAGATTAGACTGGGCAGTTAGCGGAAGGAAAGAGGATAAAATAGGAGGAGGAATAATGCCTGGAAGTAGTTTAAAGTCAGATAATCTCCTCATAAATCCTGCTTATGAAATGAACATGTAAGTACATGTACAAATTGCATGTATCAGTTAGATTAAGCTAGCCAGAGGTCAGTTTACAGTGAGTAAACCACCTGAAGTAATTTACAGCTCAGTAATGTGAATAGAGGATCACACCACTGTTCAGATGTTGCAACCTTACAATTATTTTGAATTAAGCTATTTTGTAAAAGAATTATTTTACTGTGAGGCAAAGCCTTTTTTTTGTTCCTCTTCATTATGATTAAGTTATTTCTAGTGGCTGTTACTAATAATTTCTTTAAAAATGGTGCAGATTTAATTAATACTTTATTGTCGCATAAGATGACAAATAATGTCTGTTCTATACATTGATTTTTTTAATGCATTCTGGACTTGAGGCATTGTGGTAAGTTAATTTACAGCTACTCATCAGAGCTGTCGTACTTGCAAGTTTGATGTGCACATTGTACATGACTCTGGAGGTGTGTTGTTCATGTTGGCTATACTACTGTTTTGCTATTGATACCCTCTGATATTTACATTGATTTCTTACATAGGGCTCAACTGGTTTCCCAGGATTTCCAGGTGCCAATGGAGAGAAAGGTGCAAGGGTATGCTAATTCATGCTTGCATGACAATTAACTTTTGGAACTCACTGAAAGCAAAGGATACAATTTACTGCGTAAAGAACTATGAAAACAGGCTTTTCACACTTAAGATGAACCTCTACAGCTATGTAAAACAGAGACATACCAAGATACTGAATCTCAGTCTTTGCGCTATTAATCTACATGTAAAAGAATTCAGACACTTTTTCACTGCATATGCTACCATAATTATACATTTGGAAAAGAGAAATCACCTTTGCTGAAGCATCTTTTTTGACAGTATAGCTGAGTGAGTTGGCAAAGACTATTTTCCTGTATCCCATGAATTATTCTGCTACCATGCAATTTACCCTCAAGGAACTTCAGTTTGTATTTGATAAAAATTCTGATTTTCCACAAGTTTTTTTATAGGCAAAGCTTTGAAAATGCAAAATATACCAGACAAGATGAAGAACATGTACTATTACACATGTTAAAAAATGTAAAATGACAGCTTTTGCTGCTTTGTTTACTTGGAGCAGGTGAGGGAAAATCTGTTATGCATATTCTTCAAACTATCAAAATGAAATATACGTTAGAAAAAGGTCACTGTGCTGTTGCCTCTAAGCTCAATTGAGCATAGCAGAATATGTTGTTAGAAAGGTGATGAAATTAAGAGCATAGTCAGAATTCATAGATGATAGTAACTTAAAGTGAAGCTGAAATAATTTATATCATTGTTTCTAGGAATATATTGTAATTTGCAGCACAAAACAAACCAGAAATTCATGGGTTTGTGATAAAATGTATGAAATCCAATTGCATATGCATGGCTTATGCATGGTTTAAATTGTTCTCGTATTAATTTAGCTAGGATAAAGATACATTGTTATGGACAGACACAAGCAATAAACCAATATTCATTTCATCCCTGTTGGGAAAAATAAGACATGACTGTTAATAAACATACCAGATTGGAAAACCAAGCAAAACAATATCAAACAGCAGACTTAAAATTACAAAAATGTGTTTATATTGGTTTGTTATCAGGCCTTCATAAAGCTTTCAATTCAGCTAGGGTACTAACCACATAATTAATACAATTAAACTACATGTATATTTACATGTAGTATGTATATAGCTTACATAAGTAGTAAGTATAAGCTGCTCATCAATGATGAAATAATTCTGTAATGCGAATCAGGTGTTATTATTAATCTTGCCTAAAGGGTATCATTGAGTTTTATGCTACCACACATAGCAATACTAGGAAGGACACTAATTGTCCCTGAGACGTTCACAAGCTGTGTAGCATTTTAAGAGCAACACATAATATTAATTTTGATAAGTGAAATAAAATCAATAGAAACCCTCTCCGCATACACACACAAGAAGACCCTCAAGAAAACTAGTGTGTGCATTTAATTGCTTTCAAATAAAACCAAGCTTTATGCTAAAACATCTATGCTGACTTTCTGTTGCTGTTGTGTTTACCTCAGAGATCAGAAAGTAGCCGTCACTAGGTGTCTTCTTCTACCCGAGGAATACTGTCTTGAATTCTAAGCTTCTTTGCATTAGAACGCACAGCAATATTAATGCGGACTCTAAGGAAAGAAATGTGTTGAAAAGGATTAGATGTATTGAAGCGAAAAATTAAGGGCTGGTATTCTTGCAAGCTCTGTATCTCTATACAAGTGGTGCATCTCTCTGCAGAATCCTTGTAGGTATTACAGTCCCTATTTCAGTTATACAAAAAGAAAGGCTTGCCCTTTATTTTCTCCATGGAGCTGTCCATGGGAACCTGGGAACTTTGTCTTCAAGGCTACTCTATTAGAAGTGATGCCGAGTCCTTTAGGGGACTCTGCTTGTTGTGTGCCCTCTTCACTACTATTTTAACATAGTTTAAAATGTTCTAATGACAGAATCTGACTCAGGAGACGAATTTAGTACATTTAGCTACAAGTGCCAGTGAACTCAGAAAGATAATCTTTTTTCACTGAGGACCACGAGTCTGTAAATTGAAATTCAAAGTAGATAATAAAAGATAAAGTAACATTTAACCCTAAGGGAGTTGCACTCTGCCTTCACTTCAGTAAGAAAAAAAACCCCTTTATCCCACAAATACAGTGTCTGTTAAGACGATTTCCGTGAACTTTTCTCTACAGGGATTACATGGCAAACCAGGCCCAAGAGGACAGCGAGGACCAACAGTATGTACTTTCACTTTGCTTTCCTATATTAATTGCCTCCATGTCGTGTTTTAAGCCCAGCCAGTAACTCGGAACCACGCAGCCACTCGTTCACTCCCCACCTTCTTCCTCCCCCTGCTCCTGAAGGGATGGGGAGGAGAATCAAAAGAATTTAACTCCCACGGGTTGAGATAAGAGCAGTCCAGTAACTAAGGTATAATACAAACCACTACTGCTACCACCAATAATAATAATGATAAGAGAAATAACAAGGGGAGAGGATACAATTCTCACCACCCACTGACCAATACCCAGCCCGACCCGAGCAGCGATCTGGGCCTTCCGGGTAACTCCTCTCCATTTTTATACTGGGCATGACGTGCTGTGGTATGGAATAGCCCTTTGGCCAGTTTGGGTCAGGTGTCCTGTCTCTGCTTCCTCCTGGCTTCCCCTCGTCCCTGGCAGAGCATGAGACTGAGAAAGTCCTTGGTCAAAGTAAACATTACTTAGCAACAACTAAAAACATCGGTGTTATCAGCATTGTTCCCAGACTGAAAGTCAAAACCACAGCACTGCACCAGCTACTGAGAAGGAGAAAAATGACTGCTATAGCTGAACCCAGGACACTCCACCAGACTGTGAAGAATTGTTCTGATTTTGGTTATAGTATCCAATAATTATCATCAAGTGTATCTCTGTTAAATTGACAGGGCCCAAGAGGCTCAAGAGGTCCTAGAGGTCCCACTGGCAAACCAGGTCCTAAGGTAATTGTCAGGCACCTTGTATAGATTGGCTACAGGCTGTTTATCTTAAATAAAATAGAGGTCTAAACTTCGAACATGTTGTCTTTCCTTTCTAGGGTACCGCAGGCAATGATGGTCCTCCTGGCCCACCAGGTGAAAGGGTATGTGAAAGCTATTTCTGTACATGTTGTTCTTTCCACTAACTAGGACTGTGATTTGAGGGGGGGGTGTTGTTTTATTTTTAATTCTCCCTCACATGTTTTTGCCTTTCTTTCACCAGAGTAATGAAACGATTCAAATGATGCTTTTCAGAAAGCTATGAGCTGAAGTTTGCTGAAAGCTTCTTCCATCTGAGCTTAGTTTTGTACATACAGGACACAGAGAATACATGTGCGCTTTGTGTTTATACCCATGCATTTCTTATATATCCATGCAAATTACAATTGTACTTACCAGCTTCTGCTCTTACAAATGCCCCATTTACTGCAGCTTGTTTATGGGATTTGCAAGTGACTTGAGTCACCTCCAGAAGCTTCTTTGTTGAAGCAGCTGATCTTTTTCTGTTCTGATCAGCTGAGAATTCCCTTCAACCTAATTTCTGCATGCTTGAGAAATCCTGTTGTGCTTGCTAAAATAAAATTTTCTGCTTGCTATTAGCTTACCAATCAGTAAACAAATCCAATATAGTCAGCCCATTACATAGCAGTATATAGAAAAATGATATTAATAAATCAGATTTGTAATAGCAGCACTTGAAAGCCAACTCAGCTAGTTTAAGTGGACATGCTTTCTGCCAAAGTATTTTTGCAAAGCTTAAGAAGCTTTTCTTTTGTAGTCTTATTTCATTAAAGCGCTAACCTATTTCATGTAGAGCATCTATAAATCCTTCCTCAGCACCCACCCCAAAGTTCCAGTGTTCTCCACAAGTCTTACTCTTCAGGAGGGACCTCGTTTTGCGTTCTCCCCTGCTCCATAATGTCACTGTGTTACACTGTTTCCTTGCTGACTGCATGCACACTTGGTGTAACAATACAGGCAGAACAACAGCAAAGTGGTTTTGCTAGAATGACTAAGCAAATTGAAAAAGGAAAAATGAATATTGGATCAGCCCACCTGGTTTGGTTGGGTTGTTTACCAGAGGTAAAGACATCCATACAACTGATGATAAAAGCATGGCATAAGTGGTTCTGTGAATCTCAAGTTTTCACTTTGTGTGTCTGCAGGAAGAAGTTAAGGTTAATTTTGTGTTGTTTCTCCTTAGCAGTTGCAAGTAGAGTATTAATAAACATCTGTCTGCTATACACATGAAAAAGATGTGCATGCCTGCATAACTAATGTCACATTTTTTCTGATTAAGAAAATGATTCCTTTCCTTTTGACTGAAAGCCATTAAAGCATATGCCAAAAAAAATGATACCAGAAGAAAAAAAGTTTTCACTTACTAAAAACCTTTCATGCTTTTACCTCCTTTATTCCTGAAGCAGAATGTTACTTAACTGTCCAAGAGATGTGGTTAGTGATCAGGACAGTGGTTCTTGGAGCAAGGAGGAGAAGTAGGGTAGAACAGAAGGGAAGCTGAGAACTGGAAGACTGGACTGTAGCCAGTATATATGGAAGGCAACACTCCAAGGGACGCTGCAGTGAGAAGTTGAAAGTACCTCTGTATCAAGCGAAAGACAATGTACCAAGTGGAACATGGATAGCAGGAATAAGTGCAAAGTTTGGGTGAAACAGGAATAATGTGACAAGTAGAGAGAGACACATGGGGAAGGAAACTGCAATTCAAAAGAAGAATGAGTTAACTAGGATCCAAGAAAGGAACTGTAGGTTGTTTTACACTGTAGAGGATCATCAGAGATACATTACCAGAAGGTCAGTAGCAAAGCCTCAGGAAGGAGGAGTTTGTGACAGCTCCAAGAGGTGTGAGGAAGCAAAAACAATGAGCAGATCAATCCAAGATGAAGGCATCCCTGGAGAGAAATTGATTAGATCAAAGAGATGAAGAACCTCAGAGCACCATATCTCATATCACTTGTGTAATATAAGTGTGAGGTATCTGTTTGCTTCCCAGTAGGGGTGAACGTCAGCCAAAAAAATAAAGCACTCATTTCTACTCCACTGAGGCTATTTCTGGTATCAGATATGTAAGCATTAAATAATCTCTACTGTCGAAATGAAATTTGATGACAAAAAAGAAAACGTAATTTTGATAACATGCTGGTAGTGTTCTAATGCTTTTTCTCACTTTTTCCTCACTTAATCCATCAGTCCAGTGGCTTGAAATCTGCAAGCAATATTGTGAATTAAAAAATGCAAATCTTTCCTTAAAGATCTTCCAGATGTGAGGGGTCAGTACAGTTGGAATTTATGAGAAAAAAGGTGCAACTAACAGTAAAACATAGAAAACAATGTTTCTTACTCCCACTTGATTCCTGCTCTATTATGCACAGTTTCAGGGGTCAGCTGCAGAAATACATTATAGAAGCCCTTTTTCTTTTTTCCTTACTGCATTCCTATACAGGCATTATTGCTTTAAAGAAATCCTTTGGGAGGGAAATCCCCGACTGATTTTTCAGGCAATTCAATGTCTATATGAGTTGTTGCTACCAGTATTTATCGCAGTGGAGCTGAGGCTTTATACTTACAACCAGACATTATCTACAGAGTTCATAGATTCTATGATTGAAGTGCATATATTTTATAATTTGAGCAAACTTTTTAATCCGGTGTCGTAAAAGCCTGAGTAAAACTTCACTTGCTTTGTTACCTTTATACTAGGGACCACAAGGGCCTCAAGGACCTGTTGGATTCCCTGGACCAAAGGGACCTCCAGTAAGTATCTTTCTAATGAACTATGTGCAACAGTAGGAACATCATTATTTTTCTTTCAGTGTTTCTGAGGTGAATATGTGAATATTTATGTAAGGGACGGTTTATGTATAGATTACAAATACGCTTATTGAGCTATAGAGCTAACACAAGAAGTCACATATTCAAAATGATCATGGGTACAGCTTGTATTACATTGAGCATACTATGTTAAATTGCAACTCCTGTAGTATGTTGATGCCAATGTCCAGGTGACAGACTGAGTTTAGGCGAAATATTACTTTGCTGGTGTATCTTTCCTTTTAACAATGGGTTAATAGAGGAAAAAAATTGAAGAGGAAGGAGACATTCAGTAGTAGTAGAAATGTATAGAAGTAATAGTACATCTGAGCTGCAGCTTAGATTAGTGATAGTGCTCTTCCAGTATGTTTCTGCTCATGTAGAGTATGCACAAAAGTATCAAACTGCCTGTGTTGGTTTTTTTTTTTCCCACCATGCATTTTTTTATGTTTATAATTGCCAAAACTGGAATTCCATCAGATACTCCTGTAATGCTTAGTTTTGTGTTAACTAAGTCATTAAGCAAAGAAAAATGGAAGTTTAGGTACTTCCCATGTTTTCTGAATTTACTGAAATCCATTTTGAACATGCATGCATCAGGGAGGACACAAAGAAAATGTATTATTAAAATCATAGTTAGCTGATACAGGAGCAGTTAAGCTGTACTGAAGACTAGTCTAGGAAAAAGAAAAAATTAGATCAGAGGTTCTTACAGCTAATTCCATGGGGGGGGTTTCTGAATTAAGGAAGGCTAAGAAATGATTTATGTATCCTACAATTTCAGGGTCCACCTGGAAAAGACGGCTTGCCTGGGCACCCAGGGCAGCGGGGTGAGACAGTAAGTGAATGTACTCTACTGTGTTAGTGTGTAAACCTCCCAAGGTCATGATTGTGTGATCAAAACAAAAGAAACAGCCAATAGAGAAAAGGGAAAG
>NW_009910470.1:54937-61752 GCF_000696875.1 Nestor notabilis
TATGGTTGGTAGCTTAGACATGATAAAACTTTATTTTAGTTTCCATGCTACAAGAGTGAGCTTATTGTTTGATATGCCCGGTTAGGAACATCACAATAAAAGTCAAGTAGATTAATACTCAGATCTCAATTTTAATAAAGATTTGTCAGGTAATTACTCTATGGTACTTTTCTCACTGAATGCCATGTAACATAAATCATAAAGTAACAAAAAGGCTTATCAGTAGTAAGCAGCTCGGAGACTCAAAAGCCAATGCCTTTGGAAAGTAGGATCAGGAATGATTCAACCTATCAAAAACCCCTTCAATTTTGAAACTATATCTTAGGTAATCCCCTTCAGAATCATAATCAGTAAATTCTGGCATCAAAATGAAAAGATTTACGTGTAACAGTTTTAATGGAATTATTTAAAAAGACTTTCTACTTCCATAGTGCCAAAGCCTTATTCATATTGTACTGAAATAAAATACAATTCTTACTTGGACTTTTCAGAGCTAGAGAAAGCCATAAATGAATTTAGAGATAATTTGTCTAAGCATGTTGGCTGAGTTCTGGGTTCTAACTTCACTGGAAATCTGTTAGTGACTGCTGCATCACTTCCACTGCTGGAAGGAGGAGAACAGATCTTGGAGTAACACACCATGTGGAAAAACTATGTTTTCTTACGCATTGTAATGCTTTTATGTGTGTGAGAGAATCATTATTGACTACTTCTTTCTTCTTTTTCTTTGCAATAATGTAAAGACTAATCTTGTGTATCATAAAAATTAGTTTGAATCATTCCGTAGAATGCAGGAAGCTTGAAATTGTTCTTTAGTCTGATAAGAAAAAGCACGGTTATTCTTTTCCCTTTATTCTTACTTATTTGTACATGAGCCAGTAATGTGCCATTATGGCAAAGAATACTACTAGTATCCTGGGCTGCAGGAGGGTGATCTTTCCCTTCTGTTCAGCCCTGGTGGGGCCAGGAGTATTGTGTCCAGATCTGGACTTCTCAAGAGAACAGAGAGAAAGCTACTGGGGAGAGGCCAGCAAAGGGCCACCATGATGGTTAAGGGACTGCAGCATCTCTCCTATGAGTAAGGACTGATAGAGATGGGGCTTTTTAACCTAGAGAAGACCCAGGTCAAATCTTACCAAAGTATATAAAGCCTGAAGACAGGGTGTAAAGAAGATGGAGGCGGGCTCTTTTCAGCGATGCCCTGTGACAGGACAAGAGGCAATGGGGATAAACTGAAACACAGGAGTCTCCATCTGAACATCAGTAACCACTTTTTTAACTGTGTGGGTGACTGAGCATTGGAACAGAGAGGCTGGAGATATTCCTGGGCAGCCAACTCTCAGTGGCCCTACTTGAGCAGGTCAGTTGGACATATGACCTCCCGAGGTCATTTCCAGCCTCAACTGTTCTATGATTTGATGATTTCTTGATTTCATTCATGACTAGAAAAGAAAGATGCAACATACAATGGAACTACAGACTCTTCTACTGTGTGGTGTCTGGACCAGGTCCCTCTGGGTTTAATCAGTACTATGGTTCTCTAATTTTTAATCTCCTTTGTCTTCAGTAGGATTAGACTGACAAACTGAGTGCAAATGCATAAACGTATTTTAAAAAATGCAGCTTTTCATTAGCATTGTTTTCTGACCTGTGTATATATATACTTGGCCCAGACTTATTTAAAAAGTGGTTTTTTCTCCCATGGGTTCTCAAGTATGAGAAAACTAGATTTAAAAAAAAAAATAAATTAAAAAGTAGACTTGTTAATTTTTTATTTTTTTAAATGAACATTTCCATTTCAGATTTTAAAGAAATGTATAAATCAGAAAACTTTTATTTCACTCAAGGTCTGAAGGATTCTATTTCTTAGTTAGGCGTATATCTCATTAAAGTTTAGCGATGCATGTGGGCATTAGAGCAATAAGGGAATTAGGCTAAAAGACATAGTCATGCTTAACAAATTAGAGAGCCAGATTCCCAGATTGCACTCTGCAGCTTGCTTATGGAATAACAAGCATATGTTGATAGCAACTGAGGGAAGTATTAGTGGAGAGAAGGCTACAGCTATTGCCCTCAGTAAACCATATGAACTTCGAAGAGCTGCCATTGTTTGCTGAAATTCTAGACATAGGAACAATAATATCATGATAAATAATTTGGAATATAAATGTAGACATAAACTAGATACTGAAAACCAATATTAAGCTAGTTCGTCCTTAGAAGTGTTTATCAATTTCAGTGATACCAATCTCAGACTGTCAGGAGACACCAGCTGCAGAGGTTATTAGATGGTCTGGTGTTACACAAAGTGTTTCATGCCTGTGAAAGGAAAAAATAGAAATATACTAGCTGTTTCATCTACTGGAATTAATCAAGGACATTCTTCTCACTACAGTAAACTCAATTTTATTACATTATCTTTCCAGAAAATAACAAAGAAAGAAAGAGACTAATTAGGCACTTAAAAACACCTGCATGAGACATTAGTGTAAATTTTGTAATGCTAAATAGTTTAGATGAACCCATGGGATGTTCAGGTTATCTTGACTATGTGCTGCTGAAATCTCCTTTACTTATTACTACTTTTACAAATCTGAATCTGTAGGGATAATAAGCTGATGACATAAGAAAAAGCAGAGTACTAAAACCATCATTAACATCAAGAATCATTGAATATACTGCAAAGTATCCATTCATTCTGCAAACCTGGGAATAGCAGATCTTCTCAAGGTACTTTCAGGACATGGGTGATACTCAACATTCCTTTGTCTTTCCTTACAGTAGGCTTCAGAAGAAGCTTTGACTGCATAAAGGAAAGGACACAGGAATGATTCCATCTGTACCGGTTTTGATTTTCAGCCATTAGAGCAAAGGGGTGCTTTTGTATTTGTTTTTAGTTTGGATCATTTCAGAGGTCTGAGAGGGAGTTATTTGCCAGGCTGAACCAGGGTAATGTCTGGCTGGCAGCAAGAAGAGAATCAGATTGAGGAAGGTTAGAAAAAGCTTAAACCACATCTGATATAATGGGGCAACTGTCAGTGAGACTGTGCCCAGAGGAATGCTGAGCAGGGCACAATGTTTGTAAGGAATATGGGCCAGATGACACCTTTTATTACACAGGTGAGCAGGGTAGGAGGCAGATACAGGCTGTCAGGCATCGTATACTATGTGATACAGTAGTGAATACACTCTCCTAACTTGATGCAGCAAAACACTTCCAATATTTGAAAGAAGGAATTCAGCATGTTTCAAAGATACATTAAATAGTACTACTATCAAGTGAGGTTGTCATTCAGCTTATTGATGAGTTGTGGACTGAAGTCTGGGGCCACTGATGAGAAAATACAAATTCTGTAAAATTATTTGTCAGTGTTGTGAAAAACTGTCCCAAAATCATTACCTTTCTCCTCTCTGCTTCCCAGTTTCTGTCATCATATCAATTTCTCATTAACTTGATTCTTTTTTGTGGCACTCGTGCTGCCTTTTTTACCATCTCTGTATAACTTTCATCTTCCCTGGGTCTCTGTTTCTTTTCATTTTCTTTCTGTCTAATCTCCCCTTTAATGCCTCTCCACTTTAATCCACCATCTGTGTCTTTCCTTAAAAAGCATTTGTATGTCTGGCTTTATGACTCATAATGTATATATGTAAAAATGGATTTTCAGCTGTCTTTTAGCTGCATCATTTATGCATTCACAGTCACCTCATCAAGTTCACCTAGAGAGATCTGTAAAACTGACTGGATTTTTTACTGTTGTGTCAGCTCAGGTTGATTGGAACTGATAGAGATAAGAAAGATTAATCAGTGTTTCACATCAAAGTATACACAAGAACAAATAATTTCTCGTTGTTACGTCCTGAAGAGAAAGATTGTGTGACATGGAATTTCTCTTTATTCTCTTCAGCACAGACAAGAATTATCCTCTTCTGTATCTTGTCCTTGGTAACATAGTATTTTACAATTATTTCACAGGGTTTTCAAGGAAAAACTGGTCCTCCTGGTCCTGGTGGTGTTGTTGGCCCTCAGGTACCTCCTTCCATTTCATAGTAACTTCATAAGTCCAATGTTAAATGGTTATGTTATCGCTAAGGCAGTTGCTATTGGTGTATTAAAAGGACTATATTCATGGTTATATTAACTTTTGTAACAAATGCTGCATAACAATTTTAGAAAGGTGTACTTAATAATTATCAGTGATTCCATGAAATACACAAATGTTGGGGTTACCTTTCCACCTCCAGTTTTGTGGTTTTTCTTCATGAGAACTCAAGAAGGCAAAGTTGTCTGCCATGAAATAGTTTAGAAAGAACAGTATAACCTGTTCACATAGTGTGAGCAGCAGGTCGAAGGAGGTGATCCTGCCCCTATGCTGTGCTCTCGTGAGACCCCATTTGCAGCACTGTGTGCAATTCTGGTGTCCTCAACATAAGAAGGACAAGGAGCCATTGGAGCAAATCCAGAGGAGGCCACAAGGATGATCAGGGGCTGGAGCAGCTCCTGTATGGAGACAGGCTGAGAACATTGGGGCTGTTGAGCCTGGAGAAGAGAAGCTGCGTGGAGACCTCAGAGCAGCTTCCAGTGTCTGAAGGGGCCCACAGGGATGCTGGACAGGGACTATTCATTAGGGACTGTAACGATAGGACAAGGGGTGACAGGTTCAAAAGTTCAGGTTAGATCTGAGGAAGAAGTTCTTTACTGTGAGGGTGGTGAGGCACTGGCACAGGTTGCCCAAAGAAGTGGTGAATGCTCCATCCCGGGAAGTGTTCAAGGCCAGTCTGGACAGAGCCTTGGGTTACACTGTCTAGCGGAAGGTGTTCCTGCCCATGGCAAGGGGTTGGAACTGAGTGATCTTAAGGTCCTTTACAGTCTATGATTCTATGATTCACTGTGACTTTCTTGTCAGCGGCCAAATTTCAGTCACTTTTAGATTGTGGACAGATTCACTGTCAAAACTGCAGTTGATCTAATCTTACTTACTTGCAACAAAATCAAGCACTTGGATTGCATGAGCTGTTTTAAGTAATTCCCTCAGTGAAAGTTTTCAGCTAGTGAATCTGAAGAGATCCCTTTCAACATTCCCACCTTCCAATTCAGATTATCCAGAAAAACAACAGTACAGTGTTTCAGGGCAAGCACAAGTACATGCATTTCCTTCCTGTGTCCTTTTTGTGACCTCTCCCTCTACATGGATGCACACTGTTTTAAAGCTTCATTGCTTAAGGAGCAAGGATGGGATTTTACTCCTCGGAAGCTGTGCAGGTGTCTGCAGGTGGAATGCAATGCAAGATTTATTTTATAGGACAAAGATATTTTGTAAGTCAGCTTTGCCTGGAGGGAAGGCTGAGGAATGTATGCTAAGCAATGGGAAAACTGCTTTGTAACAGATACTCACAACAGCTGGGTGCTAAGAATCTGTTCCTCCCCACCTTCCACCCCCAAGACATTCATTACCTTCAGGTGACTGACTTTTTACTTTGTGCTTAGGGTCCTACTGGTGAGACTGGTCCAATTGGTGAAAGAGGTCACCCAGGTCCTCCTGGTCCACCAGGTGAACAAGGCCTCCCAGGTGCTGCAGGAAAAGAAGGTGCTAAGGTATGATGTGGCTTTGGGAAAAGAATTGGAAGGGACAGGTAAATTGCTGACAGTCTCATATTTCAAATCATCCTGTGGAACATGCAGAATAAAGTCAGAACATACAGTCTAATATCACAATTGACACATTTTACCCAGAAAGATTTTGAAGTCTGGAGAATTCCAATTTTGGAGCTGTGTCTGCTTACACTGAAATAATTCCTTTGAACCAATAATTTGTATTTTTGTCATGAAAAGACAGTTAAACCATGACATATATGTAATATGTCATGGTTTAATCCCAGCTGGCAACTTAAACCCCTCACAAAGGGATGGGGGAGACAATCAGAAGAGTAAAAGTGAGAAAACTCAAGCAAAAGCCGTGCACACAAGCAAAGCAAAACGTCATGCATAACTTGGGAAGACAAATGCCATAACTCTGAATATCCCCTCCTTCCTTCTTCCCCAAGCTTTATACGCTGAGCATGATACCGTATGGTATAGAACATCCCTTGGGTCAGCTGGGGTCAGCTGTGTTCCCTCCCAGCTCCTTGTGCATCTGCCAGCCTGCTCACTAGTGGCGTGGTGCGAGACGTAGAGAAGGCTTTGACCCTGTGTAAGCACTGCTCAGCAGTAACTAAAATACCCCTGTGTATCGACACTGTTTTCAGCACAAATCCAAACCACAGCCCCATACTAGCTACCATGAAAAAAACCAGCTACCCATCCAAACCCAGCATGCTATATGTAGTAATGTAGTAGAAATACGTAGTAATGACTTGTTCATACTAAGGCATTAGTATGAACACTGTCATTTAAAGTAGGAGGTATAGTACTGGCTAAAAGGCAAATTTAACCCCTTACTGTTCGGCCACCATTGTGGCACAAGACAAATAACTGCTTATCTAGTTGTTATGTAATTCTTTTTAATCTTCCATTTTTTGTGAGCATTGTAAATTTCTAGTGAATGTACCTTTAAACATGTTTTTATGGCTTGCTGTGATTGTCACTATTTATATTCTATAACTAATACTGTATTTTGGCAAATTTTGTTATTAATTTAACATAGTGCCAGTGAATTGGGTGAATTGGTGGGAGCATAATCTTTTTTGTCATTACTATAACTAGGATCTGGTATTTCATTTTCATCATCCATTTAATGACTAATATAAGCACTTTAAACATTCTTTTAATCAAAATAAAATATGTTTCCAAGGGTGACCCAGGCCCTCAAGGCATTCCT
>NW_009910470.1:61783-98108 GCF_000696875.1 Nestor notabilis
CCTGGGAAAGATGGACCAGCAGGTCTTCGCGGTTTCCCTGGAGAGAGAGGCCTTCCAGGTGCTCAGGTATGATATAAGCACTAGAAAAATTGAAATGATGTTTGTAAATACAAGAAAATAATTGATTAACTCTTTTATTTCATGAAACCTTCTACTGTGCTGAAAGATGAATGCAATAGAACAAATATCAAACATCCAATATTGTTAAATATCATTGCCTATATAAGCAAAAAGGAATTTATCCAGTTTCTTGTCTTTGGATTTCTACATTCTTCTTTTTATATCTTGAAAAAATAACTCTTGAACTTTCCAGTGTAAGAGAAAAGCTTTTTTTTACCCCCTTTTTTCATTTTTTTAGGGTCCAGCTGGTTTGAAAGGAGGGGAAGGCCCACAAGGCCCGCCTGGCCCACTTGTAAGTAAACATCATAACCTCATGGAAATAGAAACAGTATTATGTAGTAACCTTTTTTCTTCTGAACATGCTGTGATGTTTTCATCAACACAGGCTGTAAACCAGCAGATAGATGTCATTTGAAGTGATCAATACTTACTCTCTACTAATTACATACTAACGAACATTCAAGGAGCGTGAAGGTTATGAACATCTGAAGCCTTCTGCTAGCAGTAGGCACAAGATTTATTTGTTGCTCAATACTTGCCACTTAACTCCTTGTTGAGATGAAAGAGGTCTTCCATAATGGAAAATCTATGGATAGTCAATAAGGGATTCATTGTGGTTGTGGCGGGTTTACTTGGCTGCCCACCAGGTGCCCACCAAGCTGCTCTATCACTTCCCCTTCTTACCTGGACAGGAAGAGAAAGAATACACCAAAAGGCTCATGAGTTAGGATAAAGACAGGAGTATCACTCAGCCATTACCCTTATGGGCAAAACAGACTTGACTTGGGGAAATGAATTTAATTTATTACTGCTCAAGGCAGAGGAGGAGAATGAGATAAAACCACATCTTAAAAACACCATCCCCCCACCCCTCCCTTCTTCCCAGGCTGAACTTCATTTGCCAGTTCTCCATTTCTTTCCCCAAAATGACACAGGGAGGCAGGGAATGGAGGTTGTGGTCAGTTCATCACATATTCTGTCTGCTGTTGCTTTCTCATCACACTGCTCCCCTGCTCCAGAATGGGGTCCCACTCACAGGAGACAGTCTTCCAGGAACTTCTCCCACAGGGGTCCTTCCCATGTGCTTGCAGTTCTTCATGATCTGCTCCAGCGTGGGTCCCTTCCACAGGGTGCAGCCCTTGAGGAACAGGCTGCTCCAGCATGGGTTCCCTGTGGGGTCACAGCTCCGGCCAGCAGACTTGCTCCAGTGTGCCTCCTTTGGGCATCCACCTGCTCTGGTACGGGGTCATCCATGGGCTGCAGATGGATACCTGCTCCCTTGATAATCTCCATGGGCTGCAGGGGGATATCTGCTCCCTCGTAACCTCCCCAGGCTGCAGGTTGATACCCACTCTGCAGTTAACCTCCATGAGCTGCAGGGGGACAGCCTGACTCCCCATGATCTTTGCCACAGGCTGCAGGGAATTTCGGCTCCGGTGCTTCCTCCCCTCCTTCACTGATCTTGGTGTCTCAGGGTTGTATGTCTCACATGTTCTCACTCCTCTCTCTGACTGCAATTGCTCTTGCCCAGTTTTTCTTTTTTCCCTCCTTCTTAACTATGTCATGCCAGAGACATTACCACCATCACTGATGGGCTTGGCCTTGGCCAGCAGCAGGTCTGTCTTGGAGCCAGCTGGCATTGGCTGTATTAGACACAGGGGAAGCTTATGGCATCTTCTCACAGAAGTCACCCCTGCAGCCCTTCCTCCCACCCCTGAGATCTTGACACATAAACCCAGTACAACTTTGTTCCCTTTGTGAAGTGCAGTTCACTTATGCAGTTGACCCACATGTTAAAGAATACTGCTGGTGTCGTGCATAGCATAAGATAGCTTTTAAATCTGTGCATTCACTACATTTGCACTCTTATTACTGCATCTAGTATTTGCAACCATATACCAGCCTATGTGTAAGGTTGATTCCTTTTAACTCATTGTGAAACAGATTGGTTTTGTTTAGACTGGGGTAGCAGAACTTTCCAGCCATAAAGAATAAAACTGGTAAATATTCTCCTCTTCTTCAGTAATTTCTGGATGGTTGGGAAATGTCACCCAGCCTATTTCTTTCCACCACTGTTCTACAATTTCTGATTTATTTGATATCTTAAAAAAAACCAGAAACAAACCCAAAATTTTGAAGACAGTCCTCTTGGAATCTATTGAGGTTGTTCACTCAGAGTTTGGAGATCTCAACACATTTAAAGAAGAGTAAAGATCTTAATCCTATTTTGAAGTGCTTTAAATTTGGTACAGAGAATGAATTTGGGATGATTATTTTTGCCAGAGCATCCACACTGAGAAAAATATTTTTCAAAGTTTAGTTTCTGTAGGAAAAGGGAGAAATTGTAGAGCAAGCTTAAGAATTTTGGTAAAGTATAATGAGCATTGTAAAAAAGAATACAGAAAATAGTCACATAAACCTCGAAATCTTCCATTGAAATCCATGGGAAAATAGATCATGCAAGAATGTAAGAATGGCTTATTAACAGTATCATTTCATGAATTCATAAAGAAATGAAGTGAAATTATACAATTGCTTTAGAGTTTTAGAAGTTATGATGGTCAAAACCATCCATTGCTTTCAAGACTTTATTGTACTTGTGTGAACCATGCCTATAGTTAGGATCACTAAAAGTTATGTTTGCTTGGCTAATCAGAGCTATGTAAAATCATGTCATTCAATAATATTACCTCTCAACATTTTAAGCTCAACGTAGGCATAAAAATGTATTTGCCAACTTTTTGTGGTTATAGTTTTTTTCTTTCTGATTATGATAGAGAAGCAGTGATATGTACTCATTCCTCAAAACAGTAAATTATTCTCCCTTGAGCACTGTGACTAGGCTTTTCCTCGGTGGTCATGTGCTCAAGAGCTTTTTACATTTAAGTTTTTGTTTCATGTTTGGACTTCTGTCTATACCTCTGCTGCCTCTTTCACTTCAGTTTCTGATAGTCATCTGCTGAAAGTATTTGAAGTAGGATATACTTAAGTTGCCTGTTCTCTGTTGTCATCTTTTTATGCAAGGACGTTCTACAGATGCAGAGGTATTCGAAACATGGTACAGTTATTCCCAAATGTCAATTGTGTAGATTTTGACAGTCATCTTGTCAACTTAATTCTTTCATTCAGTGCAACTGAAGTAAAAAAATAAATATCAGCACAGCTATTCCTGTTAGACAAAAAAAGTGATGAAATTCTGTGTATTTCAACAATAAAGCTCTCTTCTGTCCCTGCAAATCATATTGAGATAGGAATGCATTAACTAAGGAGGAAAAAAACCCCCAAACCATAGTATAAGGTTCTTGGTTTTGGATTTTGTCTACATTATTGGAAAAGATCTGCTGTAGCATACTTTTAAGTTTTACTTCTTGATTTCTTAATACTCAGTAGTGAAATTCTTAAACTTAATTATTGAATTCTTAATGCCTTTAAGCTGTTATTCTTTAAATCAAGAACTTGCATTTTTGCTTTACAATTCTCCTTAACACCAAGCCTTATCTATACTTTCCTGAAAGGCACTAAAATAAGGTAGCTGGGAAGGGAAGGGAAGGGAAGGGAAGGGAAGGGAAGGGAAGGGAAGGGAAGGGAAGGGAAGGGAAGAGAAGGGAAGCTAGTAGTAGGGAGACCATGCCACCCCATCTGAGGAACCAAACTGTTAAAAGAAAAGATAAATCAAAATCCAGAAGGCATAGACCAGAACAGTTTCTTCCATCTAAGGGTCACGTCTTGATTTTTTGAAGGAGGCCTTAAGGCTGTACTAACCTCTCAAGCAGATAGTTCAGGTGCAGTGAACCAGAACTCTTCTGAGCATACACAAACCAGACAGCACAAGTGTACTTGACATCAAGAGTATTTGGCATTTAACACAACCCACTTTTCCAGACAAGATGCCCACACAATAGTTCTACCACTGCTATCATAGTTTGTCATTAATATGCATCATGTAAGGTTACGAGGTGTTTCTGAATTTAAATTCACATGATCCACATTTTTCTGATTCTAATGGGGTGTCTATAGATTATAGTGTTTTACTTCAAAAATGAGAGCCTTTTTGAGGTGAGTATCTCAATCATCCCCATTTACCATCCTTTGGTTCAGATCATGGAGCTCTCTTGGAGCTTATGAACAGTATTGCATTCAGGAGAAACTAAACCGGAAGAGAAATTCCAGGAGAGCTTCTAATACCCACTAGATAATGGGAGTTCAGTGCCAGACAAATTCTTCTCAGTATAGTCCAGAAATACCGAGTACAGATGTCAGGAGCACAGTACCAATAGCTTCTTCACTTTATAAGGCCACTGCTGTTGGGGCCACACTTCCTGCTAAGGTAAATGTAGTCATAGAAAGAGTCACTTAGGAAGCTCAGAATTCTTTGCATATTGCTTTTCCAGTCTTTGAGATGTAGTGATAGCAGGAGTTGTAAGCAGAGCGGAAAGAGAGTTTGAAGGGTAAAAAATTCATTGCTTTTGAAGTATATCTTGAGTTCACTACAGTACAAGCAGTGCCACTTGAGGCACAAAGAGCACCAAGCTGCCCTGTGAGTATTCCAGAAGTCCTCAGTGGGATTTGTTTCCTATTTCATCTTTAATTACTAACTCGTTATGTTGAAATTGTTTTTCAGACCAAAAAAGATGCAGAGGTGCCCTTCATCCTGGGTTATGCATCTGTGAGGACAACAATTAAACCACAATAGCTTGGGATTCTTTCACAGAATCTCATAGCAGACCGTGAGCATCAAATAGTCCTAAAATATTTTCCCATCTATTTTTAGCCAACAGAGTATAGACACAGGAGTGTCCTTATAATGGAGTCTTCATTTGCCGTTTATAGTAGGAAAATAATTCATGCCAGTAATGATTTTCCTCCAATTCCCGTTCAATACCAATTGTTTCTAAGTAGCATATATAGTCAGTTACAAGCTTTTTTGGCTAGTGCATGCATCTGCAAGCATACCAAACAAATGACAGCTCCAAATTCTGTGCATGCCAATTACTGTGCTTAGAAGGATTTGGGCAAAAGAAAGAAATGCATGAATGCACTACAAAGCAAGGGCTTTTTTCTGTGGTTTTTTGTTTCATTTTGGGTTTTTTTGTGTGTGTTTGTTTTGTTGTGTTGGGGGTTTTTCAGTGTTTGGTTTTTTTTACCAGTTCTCTTTTATGTGCTATTTTAGTCTTCTGTTTGTTTTCTCCTCTTCTCATACTACTGTGTGGAATGCTGAATGCTAATGAGAGAAAACTCTTTGGAATGTCAAGCAGTCATTTTTCATTAGCTTATTTAGGAATAGGGTGCCCAAATTGGACACAGAGTAAGCCAGCTGTAGGCTACCCAATTATCAGTACTAAGCTATCTAGCACTAATCTTCCTCTATTTGATAACATTTTTCAGTCATGGGGATCTTTGCTTGTTAGGCATTTTGTTAATCAGTAAAAGGTGTTGCTTCTACTGTGTAGTATATAAAATAGCTATAGTTACATATCTCCTCACAGAAAGTGAGAAAACCCACGGTTACTAATGAGTTTAGTCTGTATAAGAGAAATGCAAGACAAAGCATGACACTTCCATTCTGTTTTAATTAATAAACAAATTCAAGGCTGTGAGTACCACCGCAAGATCACAGCTTAACAAGGAGTTTAGTAATATAACGGGATTGTTTCAGAGTGGGACAGAGAGGCAATGGAAGATAATAAACATTGAAAGATAGAACAGACTTAAGAAGCTGCCTAAAATGCTTGTATGAGTTGTCAGTATAATTTAAAGTGTTCTGCTTTGATCAGAGGCCATTCTCACAAAGACATGAGAGGATCCTTGAAAACAGAAGGTGTAGTTTCTGTTCATAACTCATGTGGAGTTTAAGCATAACAAATAAAAATGATGCAAAGATAAAGATGAAAAGTTGGCTGATTAAGAAGAGGTACTAGAAATTATGGCCACTGTTAGTGTCTGCTGTCTGATACAGAAAAAATCCATGACTTATTTAGATTTTTTTCCTTTCTATTCTTGCATCCTACTGATGAGGTGACCTAAATTTGTATAGCTTATGAGACCTGACAAGATCAGAGGCCATGGTGGCATATCTGCAGGGTATGGCATTTTTCCTGTTGAACTCACGGAAGTCTTAGAAACTAAAATAATAGAAATAGGACAGAAACTTAGGCATCTACCCTGACCTGAATAAATAGACCAGCACTTGGAAGGATAAAGGCATCTGTGATTCCTGCACAAATAATATTTGTTGGACACTCACACAAAATCATATTTTACTGAGAGAATTTGCAAAAATATTTGGAGCAACCGTTCAGCATTCTCTCCTGCCACAGTTACCTGAAGGGTAAAGCCCCTTATTATAGTCAGTCCAAGAAAAGTACATCATGATTAAAAGCAAAATCTTGGGCCCTCCTAAGTGAAAGAATTTTAAAATTCCAATGTTACAAGAGCCAGCAAATTTGATCTTTCTTAAACATGAAAAAAACACTTGGCTGTTCAGAGTGTCGGGCTATACCACCTATTACTTATCCATGATTCCATGATCTATCGCTCCCCTTCCAGTACAACAGCTGGAAATGTGAAATTACCACTTTAAAGTGTTACAAACTATCTTGTAGGTGTCAAGCTGAAAAGCTAGAGAAATATGAACTGTACAGCAAACAAAACTTTAACAGTGCTCTATTGATGCAAAAATGGTGAATTATTTGAAACACAAACCCCAAAGATGCTGCCAAAGTGTGAAGATATAGAAATATAGGTGAGAGAAGAGCTCTCTTTGCTTCTCAGTTTTTTCAGTGAGCCCACAGGTTTCAAGGTTTACTCTATTGCTGTTAGTGAAATAGTTTTTCCCCATTAGACTTGTAAGCGCGAGGCTAGCTCCCATGTAGAATATAATGGAACAGAATACCCCACTGTCTTTGTTCCCATGCTCTCCTATCTACAGGACACAGGAAGGATGTAGAGCATCTTGAATCTTCAGGAAGTATGAGGACTGGCAAAGCTGAATCTCCTGTCAGTTATCAGCCAGTGATGGTGTAAAAAAGCACAAAGTAGTTCCGTCATTCTCTACGCTCTGCCTGTACTCAGGAGAGCATCATGCTTCTGTCTCCCTGCACTTGCTGACTCTTGTGGAGAGACAGGAAGAAGCAGGTTAGATGGCAGTTAACCTCCATCAAGACACAGGAAGTTTTCCCCTGTGCTGTCATGAATTCATTTCATGGTTGGTCAGAATCTGCCTGTGTGATCAAGGAGGTATTAGGAATTCAAGTGTAAACCTAGCTCTGTGGCAGATTGACATATTTAAAGGTTGGCTTTTTATGGAGCAGCCATAAGCCCTACACTGCTTCAAGTGAAGAACTGAGAGGGAATGTAGGAACTAAATTTTCATTTATGGATGTTTTGGTAGAAAGGAATGCAATAATGACAATGGTATAACTCATTTAAAAGTGAGGCTTATTGACGTTAGAGTAAAACTTATTTATTATTATATGGGTTAGTTCTGTATTTTAATACAGTGAATATTCATTCATCAAAGTAGTATAGCAACGTATTTTGGAAGCAGAGGGGAAAATGTTCTTGAAAACAGGCTGAAGCACACTTGTATTATGATGAACAAATACAGGAAGGGGTGAAAAAAACCCAAGTAGCATTGAATAAGAACTATGGAGTATGAACTTCAGGTTACTTCTTTTAGCCTTTTCCTTTACTTGCACACATGCTGAATGTGTATCCTTCTACCAGATGGAATCTCAGTGAGTAACAGGTTATCTTCCTGTTCACCCGAATCATGAAAACCACCGACAGTTTTCAGGCTTGTATCAGAATTGTCTGACACTCTATTCTTTCTTTCCAGGGTTCACCAGGGGAACGTGGAGCAGCGGGCACCGCTGGCCCAATTGGTCTACCAGGTCGTCCTGGACCTCAGGGTCCTCCAGGCCCTGCAGGAGAGAAGGGTGCTCCTGTAAGTAATCACAGAGTCACATAAAACTATTACAGCACAGACTTTTCATTCCAGGATGTTACTCTTACCCACTCTAGTATTTGTCTGTTAAACATCCTCAGAATAACTGATCTATTCCTTTTACATTACGAATAAGTAAATAGTAAAACATTTATTGTCATAACCTCTAACATACAGGCAGGGTTAAGCCTGTTATTATCACAGCAGGGAATGGAACCTGTTATTATCACAGCAGGGAATGGATATAATAAAAAAGTTTGTCAGATCATTCTTTCATTAAAACTTTGTACCCAGCCATTCTGCATTACTGTAGACATGTATTTGTCGTTGGCTTTCATTATTACTTAGTATAATTTTCTGATGCACTCTCTTCCTTTTACAGTTTCCTTTCTATTTCTCTTTTCCTTATTATTTTTTAGTGGTAATATGACTCCCTGTACTGAAATCTCCATTAGTCTCCTGTGGTAATGGTGGATCACTTCTGTTTCTTGAAAACCAGGGTGAAAAAGGTCCTCAAGGTCCTGCTGGACGTGATGGAGTACAGGGTCCTGTGGGACTTCCTGGTCCTGCTGGTCCTAGTGGTTCTCCAGGAGAAGATGGTGACAAGGTGAATCATTAAAATTGGTATTAGTGCATCTGTGAGATCTGCCAGTGAAGTTCTCTGTAGCTTTTCTCACCATAAATATGACAACGAAACAGCTCTTAGCCCTGCCTCCTGCAGACTTCTTCCACCTACTGCAAAAAACCTGAAAAACCCTTCTATAATCAGATGCCTGAGGAGCAGATGCCATGGGACACTGGGATTTGTGTTCAAGACTAACATTTATCCTGGCAAAGAAACAAGGATGAAAGTGTGGCAAAACAAATCAAGGCAGATGATGACAAAATTAATTCTTGCTTATTTTAGAAACTTAGTTTGCTGAATGAGGAAGATAAAATAGTCTCAGTGACGTACAGTGATTTGGAACCACTGAATAGGTTGAGAGTGTCAATCTAATACGTTCACAGCAGAGATACTCTGTTGACTTCTGGCAGAAATTAGGATATGGCATCTTTCAGGATCAGCTTACATGTTTGCTCGATCCAGCACTGTTCTCTTAGCAAGGGTAAAGGTAAAGATTTTGAGGTCCATTTTTATGATGCATGAGTGTTATTTATCCTACAGTATTTTCTGTGATTTAATTTAATTATCTTTTATTACTGTATAAAGAAAACATATTTTTCCTGGTGATTTGAATAATTTTGAAGTTTTGAAGTATTGTACACTTCAGTGAGAAGCAGTTATTTCAGTCACATATGGTTAGATGAGTCTGTAAATCAGGGTGCTTTCGTTGTAAGTTCATATTGAAGGTGACATGAGGAACACAATTTCCTCTATTTAGAGCTCAGTTGGACTATACTTCAAAGCCAGGTCTTGTTACCCTTTGCAATGTAGCAATCAATATCTGGATTAATATGACATACTATTGATGGGTGCAGAATTGCCCCCTTTAGACCTTCACACTTAAAGCAGCAGCATAAAACACAGAAGAATCATATCAAAGGGAACATTTAAAGATACTGTTATATTGAATTCAGCTGAGTGTGAAGGAGACCATTTTAAACAAGAAGTTTAACTTTTAACTTTCCCTTACAGGGTGAAATTGGTGAACCAGGTCAGAAAGGTAGTAAAGGCGACAAGGGAGAAAACGTGAGTAGCGCAATCCTTCCTCCATTCCATTCTTCATAAATAGGAAGTATTCATGTATGAAGTATTCAGGGAGCCTTGCTACATCACTGAACAGAAACAAAGACACACTTCAAAAACGTGTCTTCAAAATAAGGTGACGTTTTAGCGCAACACTAGAGGTTTGTAGTTCTAGAGCCTTTATTTAGTATTTCTCATATTCCTTGAGCTTACAGAATAATTAAAAAATAGCTAGGTAAACTACCTTCCTTCCTATATTATTTTGATTCATCCATTCTCCATGTGAACTGGAAGAGACCAAGCATACAGATACATTCTTTTACTGTGATTAAGTTCACTTCACCGACTGGATTGGGTGAACATACCCAGCTTTAGCTTGGCAGGCATAATGATGAAGAATATGAAGACTCAATAGAGAAACCTACTAACAGAGTTTTAAAATTTGTAAAGAATATTTAATCCATGGAAAGCACACTTAACTGATTGCCACATTTCAAGACCTCAGAGTAAATTCAAAATTACTTCCAAAGTTCAAGTACTTCCTCTGTTAATTGAAGCCAGAAAGATACAAATCAGCTTTTTCTACTGTAAAATTTGAAGCTAGAAAGAATAAAACTAGACACTTCTTTTCTGTTTGATTTTTGTTTCTTTCCCAAAAAGTCAGAAAAGGTTTGTTTTCACTTCTGTTCAATTTCAAGATAAACTGGCATTTTAGTTGAATAGTTTTCCCTAAGACATAATGGAGAATGATTTTTTTTTAATTATTATTATTATATTTTATCAATATTCACAGTTAGCAAAGCTCAGAATTCAATATAGAGATATTCATAACTAAGCATATTTATTGTCTTGAAAACACTGTGTGCTTTTTATGATTAATGACTTAGCACCATAAAAGTAGATGGCTTCTAAAAATTATACCAAATTTATGGCTTACACATAATCAGATAATGTTTTATGGAGGATACATAAAAATTCAAGCAAATTGCAGGTTTATAATTTCATAGAAAAAAAATGTGTCAACAAAATGCACAGAAAAAGACAAGCTTCTTTTATTTTTAAAGAAAACCTTTTTCTTTCCAGTTACTTATGTGAGAAAGACTTTTACAATTTCCAGTGCAGAATACAGATACTTTTCACAACCTTATTTCATTAGGTAAAATTGCAAGTGCTATAATAATTTATTTGTTATGCCCTGTTAACACAAAAGAATGTAATATCATACATATGGATGAGAGATAAACCCCAGTTTTGCAAGAAACATACATATGACCAAGTTGGAAACAAATTCTGGTCCAGACTAAAATTGCTCCAGCACCTGGGCTGGGGCAATCGTAAGCACAGCTACACGTAGGGGGAGACTGGATGGAGCAGCCCTGAGGAGAAGGACTTGGGGGTGCCGGGTGAGAAGCTCCCCATGACCCAGCTTCAGTGTGTGCTTGAGCCCAGAACCTCCCCCGTGTGCTGGGTGCACCCCCAGAGTGTGAGCAGCAGGTTGAGGGAGGGGATCCTGCCCCTCTGCTGTGCTCTGGGGAGACCCCAAGTGGAGAACTGCACTCAGCTCTGGGGTCTGCAACACAGGAGGGACATGGAGCTGCTGGAGCAAGTCCAGGGGAGGCCACAGAGATGCTGCGAGGGCTGGAGCAGCTCTGCTCTGGAGACAGGCTGAGAGAGCTGAGCTGGGTCAGCCTGGAGAAGAGAAGACGCTGGGGAGACCTTAGAGCAGCTCCAGTGCCTAAAGGGGGCCTATACGATATCTGGATAGGGAATTTTGACAAGGGCGTGTAAGGATAGGACAAGAGGGAAAGGCTTTAAGCGTATAGAGGATAGATCTAGACTAGACATTAGGCAGAAATTCTTCCCTGTGAGGGTGCTGAGGCGCTGGCACAGGGTGCCCAGAGGAGCTGTGGCTGGCCCGCCCCCGGCAGTGGTCAAAGGCCAGCCCCATCCCTGGCAGTGCTCAAGGCCAGGTTGGACACAGGGGCTTGGAGCTACCTGGTCTAGCAGGAGGTATCCCTGCCCATGGCAGGGGGTTGGAATTGATGAGCTTTAAGGTCCCTTCCAGCCTAAACCATTCTGGTGTTTAAAGGAAAGGGCAGAAGAAGTGTATGAAGCAGGTCATGGTCCAGTTTCACTTCGGGCTTTGGATGTGATCAAATGCATATTCTTCTGTTTTCCCCTCTTCATTTGAGATGCTTCTGCATCAGAGAAATTCAGAAGAAACACATGCTTCACATTTCTCTTTCAGACCATTTTAGCAGACCAGCTAGTTACACTGAGCATTAGACTGTGACTACAGTTCCCATTGTGAGTACTAATTCATTTGGACATGTTCCAGCAGATCTGCTGTCATGGTTTAAGCCCAGCCAGTAACTCAGAACCATGCAGCTGCTCCCTCCCCCCCCTCTTCCCCCTTCTGCTCATGGCGGGATGGGGAGGAGAGTCAAAAGAATGTAAACCTCGCAGGTTGAGGTAAGAACAGTCCAATAACTAAAGTATAATACAAAACTAGTAATACCACTACTAATAAGGGAAATAACAAAGGGGGAGAATATAAAACTAAAAGGGGAAAAGTTAAAAAACCAATAAACATAAGTGATGCACAGTACAACCGCTCACCACCTGCCAACTGATGCCCAGCCCGACCCGAGCAGCGATCTGGGCCTTCTGGGTAACTCCCCCCAGTTTCTATACTGGGCATGACGTGCTGTGGTGTGGAATAGCCCTTTGGCCAGTTTGGGTCAGGTGTCCTGTCTCTGCTTCCTCCTGGCTTCCCCTCCTCTCTGGCAGAGCATGAGAGACTTGAAAGTCCTTGATCGGGGTAAGTGCTACTGAGCAACAGCTAAAACACCGTTGTGTTAGCAGTGTTGTTCTCAGACTAAAGCCAAAACGCAGCCCTGCACCACCTACTAAGAAGGAGAAAAATCATTGTTACAGTTATTAAAATAACTGTTATGGTTATTATGCAGTCATCTGCTTTACAGATAAAGTGTCTGCAGCATAATAATTTTGAGAACATATCTTGTATTTTCAGTCTCAAGGTCTGAGGCATTTGGGAATATAATGTTTTCCTTAAAATACAGGATTCGGTGTTCAGGCCTGCTTAGTTGAAGTGAATGTTACCACATTTCAAGTCAAGTGTATTGAATCCTGTTTGTCCTCAATTAGAGTAATTTAACCCTGACAATTCCAGAATGTGTTTATTTCAAATCTGCTTTCCTTTAAACATGCTGATGGATAGTGGGGTAGGGAGAAAGGCCTCGGGAAGATTATGAAGGGAAGTACCTAGTTCTGAAATTGCAGGACAAAGAGTGGATGTGCACAATACCTAGACACCCACAAAAGCCTTGGTGGGCATTTAGAGACTAATCACACCAAGGACCCTGAGCAAAGAAGAGCTGGAAACATCTTCAGTTTCCCATTGAAACTAACAAGGATTTATGTTTGGGGGTTTAATTGTACTGTGCCTGACTAAAAATACCATGTTGCCATATCCTGGATAGGGACGGCACAATTTTATTGTTGATGTATGTTCTATCTTGAGTTTCAAAACCTCCACAGTCACAGGAACCTTCATTAGCTAAAGAGTCTCTCCTGATGATTCTGATCAGTCCCTCTCCATTTGCCCTCCGGAGTAATGGACAAGAAGAGTCTAGCCATGTGTCCAAATAACTTCTTATTAATCAATTGCAAAATACCTTTCAACAATACTTATATAAAAATGAGTACTTAAGTGAGATGAAAAATGTGTAGGTCTCCTTCTGGGCCCTGAAAAATGAAGGAGCAGGTAGAAGCATTCTGCAGAGTGTAGGAATATTCTGTTCTGATATGACTTTGCTAATTCCCTTTCTCATGGTAACACACACACACACACCCCCCAGTCAACAGGAGCATTTCTAGGACTCCTTTCATTTAGTAATGTCACCATAGAGGATAAAAGCCTTTGCTCTATTGCCATCATATATGTGACAAGAAAATTATAAAAGAGAAGAAATACATAGCCTGACACTTCAATCTCCCTAGAAAATAAGATACTCTAAAACCTACATAGAATGAAGAGAAATAGACTTAAGAAGTCCCTTTTCCTAATCTCCCTATAAAGGGCAGAATAATCCAATTTTAGCCCTAACAAGGTCATTAAATCCAAGGATTATTCTGCACTAAATTAGAATTCCCAGACTAGAAACTGTGGACAACTTCCTTGCCGTCTGAAATAGCAGACTGGAATTCAGCCCTTGCCAGCTGTAAGGTTTTTTGCTGCTTTAGCTTCACTTTTTATCACTCTAGTCTCTATAGGTGGTGCAAAAACCAGCTTCAACCTACTGCATAATTTTAACTACATTATAAACTGGTATCTTGCATTCCTGTACTCTGTTGGTTAGATACCTTTGTTATGTCATATCTGTGTAAGTGAGTTCCAAATTAAGTGCAATGTAATGTGGAAAGCTGTTATTCTGTAAGGAGACTGAAAAATGTAAGAAGTTCATCTCAGAGACTTGGTATCAAAGAGTACATGTCTCCAAGTGCTAAACAAGAACTTAGATGTTTTCATGGCTCCTGGAGGTCATTTGTGCTGTTACAAAAACCATTTGCAATTTTAAAAGAACAAATCCAAATAAGCATTCCATTTCAAGATAGATTGTTAGAAGATGCTTCACAGAGATTTCCTGCACAAATCTCATTGAAAGGTCTGTTACTTTTAATTGTGAAAAGTAAGTACTTTTTTCATTTCATTCATGTTTGCATGGGAATCTATTGTAAGTATTCTGAAACATTACAAATCTACTTCCAACAAATGCCTGTATTAAGTCTGTTATAGATGTGCAAATCTGAGTTTTTGAGAGATAAACAAATAATGATTGTACTGAATGGAAAAGACTTTTAAATAATGCTACATTCTCTATGAATAAATGTAGAGATGCTTAATAGACCTTGATCATGCAAATAGGGTTGTCTCTGTATCTGCTTTTAATCTCATTTCAGATGCCATAATCACTAGCTTTACCTTTTGGATGTTTGTTTGTCGCAGGGTCCTCCAGGTCCACCAGGTCTCCAGGGTCCTGTTGGTGCACCTGGTATAGCTGTAAGTAGCTTTAGAGCAAACCCCAGTCTTGCCGTAACTCATCTCTTACTTAGAAGTTCTTTGAACTGCATGCTCCTCACCCAGGCATTTATTAAAACACTATTAACAGTTCTATTGTCCACTTGCATGCAGTTGTTTATTGTAAATAAGCTATTGTATTGCGGATGTACAGCAGAGCAGTAATTCGATGGAATTATTAAAAATGAAGTAGTGTAAATAGGGAATGGGACTGTCCTTGCAGTGAATTGGTTAATGTTTTATATGACAGTCAGTGGTAAAATCAGCTCGGTATCAGATGCATTTAAAACTAAAATCCACCTGATACCAGTTTCATTGCTTTTTATTTATTTAGAAGGTTTTGAATTCTTGAAGATACCATGAAGACTGGTAGAACTATATGTTACTCATAGTTACTAATATGTAGGTATTCAGCAGCTATAAAGTTTATGCAGATGTGAAAGAGAAGAGGTATTCAGGAAAAATCTTTGTGAGACATGCAGTTATTATTTGACCTACATTAAACCAGGGCATATGCTGGTATTTTATTTATATAACAGATTTCATTCAGTCAAGGTGTGTAGATGCATTTGTAAAGATACCAGACATGATTCTGAGCCCCCTTCTTGTTTTCCAGTGATTTCCATGGAGCTTCTTCTGTTATTATCAAACCTATGATATTTTTGCTTTTCACTGTTTCCAAACAGGGAGGTGATGGGGAGCCAGGCCCAAGAGGTCAGCAAGGCATGTTTGGGCAAAAAGGTGATGAAGGTCCTCGAGGATTCCCTGGACCTCCAGGCCCTATTGGCTTACAGGTAAATTCCTTTATTGTTTACCCTTCACCTGTTAGAACCCTGATTCTTTCAGAAACTGAGTATTGTCTTCTATTAAATAAATAATAGCATCAGATAATAAGAACTCAAGTATCCCATATTCATAAATAGCAGATTAAATGCTGAAGGAGATGGGTAGAATGCTCTGAACTCCTGGCTACCATAAGCTTTAGAATTTCATTCGATAATTCATTCATTTTTAGAGTCTGACAACTTCTGCTTCAGTAAGAGCGCTTCTTTTTACTGGAGATGCTCGTCTTAAAGAAAAGATTGAACCTGGAGGAGTGTTTAACATGTCCTAGTCATTTACTGTATTTTCACAATAGGTTTTGGCAACACAGTGTTTTCCCAGTGATACCTTTACAGACACTTGTGTTCAGAAAGATTGGCAGAACTCCATGATGCTTATACGCTGCTGCCATCACTGGCAGGTTCCTATAGTTTCATGTTTTTTCCTGTTCAAATCATTATTTTGAGTCAAAACACACCAAGCAAGCATCCAGTAAAATGTAGGCTTCTCACTGCTGCATCCAGGGAATTACAGTTGAAAGATTCTGCTTTTTCAAAAATTCTATTTGCTTAATTAGAACAAAACAAAGAACAAGACATTGATTAACTTCCATATAATTAACGTTAGAGCACAGAACACTGAAACTATTTCTAATCCGTGCATTAAGCTGTAATATGAATCATAAAAATGGAAACCTTAACCTGTACCTATCATTTTTTAAATTCTGTTACTTAGTGCAGCTCATAAAACTTACAATGAGGTATATAAAATGTTGCAAACCTTCAACCCTTCGTGGAAAATCACAGACTCGTTATTAGTGTTGGAAGGGCCCTCTGGAGATCATCCAGTCCAACCCCCCTGCCAAGGCAGGGCCACCCAGAGCAGGTCACACAGGAATGTGTCCAGGTGGGTTTGGGATGTCTGCCTGTTCCAGGGCTCTGACACCCTCAATGCAAAGTTCTTCCTCATGTTGAGGTGAAACTTGTTGTGTGTTAGTTTATGGCCATTGCTCCTCATCCTGTCACTGGGCACCACTGGAAAGAGTCTGGCACCATATTCCTGGCACCCACCTTTGAGCTATTGATCTGCATTCATGAGATCCCCTCTCAGGCTGCTCTAAATAGTTCATTATTGCACCAACATGTCTTACATAGACTCATGTTGCCTTTGAAGTTGAAAGATTTTGAGAAATCTTAACTTAGAAAAGTTATTTCTAAATTTTATTATGAACTGTGAAGGTTTTTACTGTTTTAAAGAGAATGAAATAAAATTAGTGCTATTTTTCTCAGCTCTAAAATCCTATTTCAATTGATGTTTTTCAGTAAAGTCAGCCTTCACGTTTTAAGTTTAATGAGCACTAAGCTATGTAAACATAAAAAACAATTGGCTGAGACTTACACAAATTAAATATGTCAAATGAGGAATTTTATTTCTCTGATCAAGATTTTAATTTGAATATGTTGGTCCCTGGACCGAGAGCCCTTATTTGCTAATGGTATTGAAGTACCATTGAGAAATCAGGAGTTTTTTCTATTCAGTAATCTAATTCTCATGGTCATTATGAACTGTTGGGGAGTAACAACTTTCTCTGTCTTACAGATAATATTGCACAGTAACTGTATCACAGTTCAGTTAAATTCTATTGCTATGACTTACGTTGGATATTAAGTAAATAGTATTATTGTTCATAAAATTGAACATTGGTAATTTGGAATATTGATTACCTTAATTTTGAATTTCCTTGCTATTTGATTTTGATAGTATTTTTATAAATAGGGAAATTTCTAACAAGAGGAGTTTAAATTAAAGAATAGCTGAAAAACTCTATGGGCCTAGGTTATCTTATAGTCAATTTATGGCAATTTTACTTCAATTTTGAATATAATACGTCTCAATTGCTTCTTGACAAAAGGAACTGAAAATACTATGTCCAAGAATGCATGAAATATTGATTCAGTGAAATTAGTAGGATTTTTTCAGTGTCGAAGTCGGAGTTCACCAAATAGTTTTGGAAAGTCTTTTTGACAGAAATATGAAGTAAATATTTAAATGTCTTCAAAGGCTTATGAGCAAACAGTTGAATGGGCTGTTTAGGATTAGCATGAGCATGAATCATAATGGACAAAGCATTCAACTTTTTAAGTTAAATGTCTTTCTGTGTTCATAGGGTAGAATTGAGTAGACTGTTCGCAGCTGGAAGATCTAGTTTATTTGAGGTGGGATTCTTCTCTCTGACTATCAGCTCTCTGAAGACTAGCCATTTAGTCACTTTCTAATCATACTTTAGAACAATTAGCACCAAATTTGTTATTTAAAACTCCTCATAGTGAAGGAAAGTCAATTCAGATTTCACTTGTTGAATTATTACGATGTAACCAGAAGTAAACATGAAATAAGTTAGAGTAGTAAAACTTAGAACCAGATCTTATTGTAATGTAAGTCAGTGTAATGCTGTTGACTCCAGATTTGAGGGGTCTGCTTTTTATAGCAGCCGAGCTTTGATCCTACATTTAGGAATGCCCAGCTTAGCAGTGATACTGCTTCTAGCTGTGGTAGTATTATACTAGATTTCAGATCAGGGAGACCTTATTGCAGCCTTTCAGTTCTTAAAAGGGGTCTGTAAGAAAGATGGGGAGAGACTTTTCAGCAGGGCCTGTTATGACAGGATGGGGTGTGATGGGTTTCAACTAGAAGAGGAAGATTCAGGCTGGATGTGAGGAAAAAATTCTTTACAATGAGGATGGTAAAACCCTGGCACAGGTTGCCCAGAGAGGTGGTGGATGTCCCATCCCTGAAGACATTCCAGGCCAGGCTGGATGTGGTTCTGGGCAACCTGCTGTAGGTGAAGATGTCCCTGCTTATTGCAGGGGGCTGGACTAGATGAGCTTTGAAGGTCCCTTCTAACCCAGACTATTCTGTGATTCTCCAATTAGCATCAGCTACAGTTCCTTTTCTTGGTGTTTTTTACTAGTCAGACATGGACAGTTTGCTTCTAAGGATATGTTTGTATAACCCAATGCAATGCCTCTCAGCAGAATTTATTACCTCCACTGGACACCATATTAAATCAGTTACACAGCTGCCAGTACTCAGGTAGCTTAGGCATCTTTGCATACCATTTCATTGTGCTACACTGATCATAGTTTCCTTACATATATACGTATCATAGCATAAATCAAATCAAATAATCCAGATGCCCACCTGGATTCTGGATAATGATGGCAGTGTTTTAAATGTCAGCCAGCCACCCCAGCATTTTCTGTGTCAGGTTTTTATTTGATTTTGTTGTTGATTTAGCATATTTTTCCCCAAAAAAACTTTCTGCCTCACCTGGTTTAGGCATCCTAAGACTCCTTATGCATTTGTGTAATATAAAACCTTTTCTCTTTTCTTTTCTGCTTTCCTTTCTTTCTTTTCTTTACTTTTAGTTTTCTTTTCTTTACTTTTAGTTTTCTTTTCCTTTTCTTTTCCTTTCCCTTTCCTTTTCCTTTTCCCTTCCCTTTTTCCTTCCTTTTCCTTCCCTTTTCTCTTCCTTTCCTTTCCTTTCTTTTCCTTTCCTTTCCTTTCCTTTCCTTTCCTTTCCTTTCCTTTCCTTTCCTTTCCTTTCCTTTCCTTCCCTTCCCTTCCCTTCCCTTCCCTTCCCTTCCCTTCCCTTCCCTTCCCTTCCCTTCCCTTCCCTTCCCTTCCCTTCCCTTCCCTTCCCTTCCCTTCCCTTCCCTTCCCTTCCCTTCCCTTCCCTTCCCTTCCCTTCCCTTCCCTTCCCTTCCCTTCCCTTCCCTTCCCTTCCCTTCCCTTCCCTTCCCTTCCCTTCCCTTCCCTTCCCTTCCCTTCCCTTCCCTTTCCCCTTTCCCTTTCCCCTTCCCTTTCCTTTCCCCTCCTTTCCCTTTCCCTTTCCCTTTCCCTTTCCCTTTCCCTTTCCCTTTCCCTTTCTCTTTCCTTTTCCCTTTCCCTTTTCCTTTCCCCTTTCCTTTCCCCTTCCCTTTCCCCTTCCCCTTCCCTTTCCCCTTCCCTTTCCCCTCCTCTTTCTTTGCTTCCCTTTTCTCTTTCCATTCCTTTTCTTTTTTCTTTTCTTTCTTTTCTTTTGTCTTTTCTTTTTCTCTTTTTTTCCCTTCCCTTTCCCCTTTTCCTTCTGCTCACCTCTCCTCTCTTTCTCTTTTCTTTTTTGCTTTAGTGCAAATATAGTTTGCTTTCTTGTTCTTCTGACCCAAGTTTCACTTGCACAAGCAAATCAGTTGTTTTGTTTTGATTCATAGCTCATCATTCCAGGTACCCTTCTAATAGTTTTCTCCTCTGCATGTTTTAGGGTCTGCCTGGCCCACCAGGTGAAAAGGGTGAAAATGGTGATGTGGGCCCAATGGTAAGACTTATTCCCTGTTGCTCACTCTGGAGGACATAAATACCATCTGTGTATTCATGTATTTTCTCTGTAGCTTGCAATTTGAAAAGCTACTCCTGAATTTGGTGCATGAGTATGAAACATTTTGTGGAACAGAAACTCTCTCTGGGGTTTACTTTGTTTTCCCATATCTATCTCCTCATCTTTTATATCAAGATTTAAGTAACTTAAGAAAATAAAGAGTAGGTAGCAAAGCAGACAGTGTATGTGTGTGAGACAGGGCAGTGGCAAGCAGGTTCAGGAAAGAAAGACTAAAAGGAGAAACCACTGCACCAGTGTTTAGAGATGCTTTTCTGAAATGCAGGCCAGTGTACCTTAGCTGCTGGGGATTGCAGGTTAGAAGATAGTAAACACTCTTTGGCTATGTTTACTCTGTTTTTCAGGGTGATCTTGAGTTTATACTGTTAACAGAATGCCTTCTGGGCTGGTCCTGACTGAAGCACAAGCTATCATCTATAGAAGGTTTCCCCCAACACCCTGTGCTGAGCCTGGATACTTTATTATTGCCCATCTGTAAGCACCATGCTGCAGTACTGTCACATAGCTGTTAACAGCTATATAGGCTGCTGCAGGGTCTTTGCACAGTGGAATGGGTATGCAGGTAACCTGCAGGGAAAATACAGTGCAGGACACCAGTGCACCACCCCCCTCAGGGGTCCTAAGCGTCTGATCTTTTCTAGCTCAGGTACTGTATGCACATAGCCTGGATCCCCTGTCACGTTGTGAGCTCATGTAATGGGCAGCAGTCTAGCCCTGCTGTTCCTGTAGCAGTGCAAAGATTAAAAGCCCTATAAAGATTGAGCATATTATTTTTCATTGGCCAAATAAGCCGCACTATGAATGTAACTATATAAGATGTTTCTCTTTGATACAGGGTCCACCTGGCCCTCCAGGTCCAAGAGGTCCCCAGGGTCCTAATGGAGCTGATGTAAGAATTAACCTATTTTTTTTGTTCTCTCAGAAATTCAGTAATAAGCACTATACTGTGGACAACTGTATTTGGGATAACTAACATCTTTTATTATTTAGGGTCCTCAAGGACCACCTGGCTCAATCGGCTCTGTTGGAGGTGTTGGTGAAAAGGTGAGTATTGATAATAACCTCCCAGAAAGAGAAAACATTGGAATAGAATCTGAATATACATTCGGATTCTTCTTTAGAGCTATATTGACCTATTGACTATTAACCATTTTTAATAGTTATCTAGCGATACCCCTAATGGCTCACTTACCACTGTTGGTCTTTTTATTTCACGTTTTACATCACAAAAATATTTTATGATCAGAGTAAAGACCTCTGGATCAGAAAAGGTAGCTTTTGGGTGAAGGATTAAAGTAAGGTTATGGTGATTTCCATAACTACAAAATTTGATGTCTACAATAGCATTATTGGCTTGAAGTGTTTGTCATGTTATACTTGTGTAGTATATATCCCCCTGTGTGGAACTTTTAATAATACAAACTGTTACAGAACATATCAGTGGTGGTAAACATAGCTATGAGGTGAAGCAGACCTGAAGCATCAATATGTACTTGTTCCTCATACAGATAGATACAGTTCCAATAAACTCAAATATTTGAGGATGATTCGTGCTGTTTGAAAACTTGCCCTAAGACTGATGCTATATGACATCCATTTATCAAACTATTTTAATTGCTGTTTTCAATTCTTTATTCAGAAAATGTCCTACCAATATATGTAGTGATTTTTGAATGTCATATCTTACCCAAAGAGCATGTAATATGTTTTCCTTTCCTTAAATAGCTTTTTTTCTGTGGGATTTATTTGAATCACCAGTGTAAACTATTATTAAATGCTGAGCAAACAGAAAATTCAAGAGTCTCTTGAAATTCTTCTTTATGTTTATTTTACCAGGTTAGATGACCTGAGTCATATGTAAGCCTTAAAGCATTTTGCTGTAATGTTATAGATTTAATACAATTTCTTTTCTCTAAATTTGGATTTTGAATGGAGCATAAGGCAAAGGAAACAATATATTCAAGGCCACTGTATAAATAACTTATTGAGAAACTATGTAGATTGCTCATACTTAAATATTTGCCACAGAATAGCATATGTATTCAAAGAAGCAGTGATGTTAATGAGTCCTATACAAGACATCCCTTGGAATGCCAGTATTGGTAGTTTGTCAGAAAGCTGACTCTATTGATAACTTTTCAGAATATGAAGCAAGTTTTCCCCTCTTCTTCCTTGTCCCATCAAATACCTTTTCCTTCATCTTCCTCATATACCACTGCTGAACTTCAGCACCTCAGAAGTCTTCTGCTCTCCTTAATTTATTCACATACTCTCTTTTGACACTATATAACTGTGTTGTACCTCTAAGGTACAAATCCATCAGGTCTATGAAGTTACAAACAATGACTCAGGTATCAAGTCAATCAAAATCAATTCTATCTGTCATGATAATCTTCTTGATCACTGTCCAAAAGCATGTCACTCTGCTTCACAGAGCCTTTAGGTATTCCTTCTTTGCAGAAGATAAGGAAGTTGCCATTATTTTCACAGGATTGTTTACATGACGAATAATAACAAATATAATGAAAACCTGCAGATCATCCTACAAGCTTGTTCCCTTGTGATGTCAAAAGATCTTTCTTATGATGCTCTTCAATACTGTTGACATCTACCATAAAATTTTGGTTATGTGTCTTTTTTTTTCCACTAAAATGTGTTATGTGTTATGTGGTTCTTTAAATAGCCCTTCACTATGTTAAGTAAGCATCATGTTAAAAGGAATCAACAACTATGATACTTGTTTGGTCATACTCTCAGTATTACCAAACTATTCTTTTAATAGAATCTTCAGATGTTTCATGATTTTTTTTCCTACATGCCCATCAAGTAAGTCACTTACCAGTGCTCTGGGATGTGGTGAAGAGAGTACTAGAATGATGTAATGATACATGGCTTGATGGAGAAGTTTACTACTTTTTCTGCCTTCTTTGTCCTTTGAGATCAAAGGGTACTGAGCCCAAGCAGATGAAACTACACTGTAGTTTATTCATGGTAGCTCTGTCATTTCTTAAGCTGACAGTGCTTCATTTCATTCCCTGTTTCTCAGGATGTGGCTCTGAGCATCAGCTCACCTGTTGAGTAGCAGTGGCATTCTTAGGTCTTCAATACTTTTTACCCCAAATTGCGTAAGACATACAAAATATCATGTCCTTCTGCTTGACTGCATTATTAAGGATATTCCCTCTCATCTCCCAGTGTTGTGACGTTGTTCCTCCAGGCTATTTTAAAAGAGAGCTTGGCCTCATGAAGGATGTAGGATTTGGTTTTCTCTCTGGGACGAGTATCAAAAATGTGTCTGAATGTTAGAGTTGGTAGAGATGGCAAAAAAAGTGATGATTGGAATAAGAGATTGTGTGTGTCAGTGAAACAGAAACAAATGGCACTGTGGGAAGAAAAACTCTTCCTGTGACCACTGGGGTACTGAGAAAATGTATATTATGGGAACACCTCATCTAGGGGAGCCGCTATTCTATTCACTGCTTTAAAAAAACCCACTTTGTATAATGTTGTGGCCCACTGAAGTCAGTAGGAATTTTGCCACTGGTTTCAAGCATCTCTCTAATTCTTACTGTTTCCCAATCAAATTATATTCCAGTCATTTTGTTAAAACATTGACTTATTTGAGCTCCTTATGCCTTTGTTTCTCTCTGTGACTCTTCTGTGCCGTTTAGCTCACCAGATTTAATTCAAGAACATGAAATTCAGACTGTTTATCACTAGTTGTCATTTTTATTTCCTCTTGCTTATTTCCCATGTTCTCTGCATTCACACAAAGAAGCTTCCAAGTATATTATTTTGGAAGTTTTTATTTATTCTAATGACTTTTCTCCTCCTCAAGTTTTAGTACATGCCAGTTTTTTCTCTTGAGTTAGGATACCTTCCTTCTTAATTTCAGTTCCTTTTAATGAGCTCTGCAAGCATAGAAATCATAAAGAGTTGTTTTGTCAGGAGGAGTTCCTGCAGTGGGAGGATAGTTCACACTTTGCAACAAAACATGCATTTTCTCCTCTTCTTTTATGCCCACACAGTTTTTCCCCAATGTTTTTCTTATTAAGTCAGCGTGCTTTGGCCTCTGCAGCCCTTTCAGGAAAGACAAAGCACACTATAGGTAATGCACTTCAGTGCTGATTGTAGAGTGTGGAAAAGTGTCAAATGGTTTAACCTGTCAATGTGGAGGAGGGAAATAGATCTGCTCACTTGCATATTTGAATGGTTAGACTAGGAGAGATTTTGTCATTGATACTGGGGTTTCAAAGCCTCTGTATCTTCTGGCAAATTATAAACATTTTTTGTAACCCATAGTGCCATGTACTTTTAACTTCTTGTTTCCTCTGCTGTACATACAAAGGCCTAAATGTTCAAAGACATCTTCAGTACAAATGTGCATGTAGCCTTGCATTATTACTGCCAGTAGCCTCCATGGAGTGGTCTAGAAGTCTTGAGAATTACACTGAACTAGAACCACTTGAATCTAGCTTCCACACAGAAATGATTCTCTTTGTTGTGCTTATAATTAAGAAAAAGCAGAAAACCAAAATGGACCAACACTTGCTTATCTCTAATTTGAGATCAAAGGCCACAGCATGTGTTAAACTGGCACAGTCAATGAGTAATGCAAAATGAATGTCTGCAGAACCTAAGCCTCTCAGAGTTTACTGTATGAAATCAGTAACTTTACATGCTTAATCCATCATTGATTTCTACTGCAGATGGAAGTGAGAGGACAAAATCAATTGAATATTCTCACCCTAGGTTAAAACCACATGTGATAAGTTTGCACAGGCATCTTTATGTGTGCATATAATTTTTCCATACACCTCTGTGCAGACAATTGCTAAGGTCTGCAAGATGTGTCTGTGACAGTTTATGCTACCTGAGTATCTGTCCTAACAAATTACTTTTAATAACTTTTCAGGAACTCACTGACTGTGATCTCTTTTCATCCTTCTTCCATCACTCCAACATGCTTGTAAACATAAGCCCTCCCAGAAAATACAGCACAGCTTTAGAATTCCTCTCTTGATTAAATATAGCTCTCCACAGAGCTATTTTATATATATATATATAAAAAACACAGTCACATATGCATACCAATGTGAGAAGGGATTGTCTTCTAGAGTCACAATTTCTCTGTCTGTGCTTTGTATGGACACTTATCTAGAACTGGTCATAATAAAGACAAAAAAAGACTTTGACACTACTGTCCTTAGCCTGATAGCAAACATTCTGCTTAGTTATTCCAACGAGGTTTTCAGAATTAAACATATCCATGAAATTCCATGACTCTTTGTAATTTAAAATGTCTGTCTTTGGTTGCTGAAATTCTGTCAGAGGAAGGCTTTGCCTAATCTAATTATTAAAAGATCCAATCTGATAACAAAAGGTAAAAAAGTCCCAGAGATGGAATAAATTTATTATTAGATCATAAAATCTATTTCCCAAAAGAATATGAGATATTTCCTATGAAGAAGGTGCATCAGGTTCTGAATTAATACCATCTTTACTAAAAATGCAAAAAAATACAAGGGCAAAGAATAACCTACAGATTGCACATGTTTTTGCACTCTGTAAATATATATCAGCTACAATCTTCTCTATCAGAACATTGCTTAGCTCCTATAACAAGCTAAATATAAGATGACAGAGTGGAAATCTGCAATATATGGGATAATAAAGGGGAAGATCTTCCAAAGCCCAGACGTTAGTCTTCCAGGCTCACAAAAAGCTTAGTTTGCTATATTGTCTCTAAAATTTCAGATTCCCTTTCTGCAAACCCATGTGTAACTCAACACCCTTCAGGCAGACCAAATGTAAGACAGTTCTTGTACGCTGTTAACATGAACAAGCATGAGAAGCATATGTAATAACAAGTAAATTCATAGAAATACCCTCCCCAATGACTCAGCAATATATGCTCACAAATTTACAGGGTGAACCTGGAGAAGCTGGTAACCCTGGACCTCCTGGAGAATCTGGAACATCTGTGAGTATTCTGGGTTAGTTTTATTCTTAACGCTTATTATGGTGAGCTTAAGGTATGTGGTGGTGCTTACTTTAGAAAGCATTTCATCAGATCACTTGTGTGCATCTTCTTTACATTTTCAGTGAAGGACTAACACCTTTAAAATGCAATTTGCTTCCGCATGATTATAGCCACATCTTGTACTAACAGCTAGAGGACAAAGCCGAAGACTTCTTAAAAGAGTACCTGTTTTTCTTCCAAAAGTATTACCTTTGACATACAGTTGACACATTTTTCTCTCTGAAGACAGTTCATTGATGCAAACTGGGTGCAGATATTGGCACTTGATCTAAGATTCACAGCTTTTCCAGCTTGAGGCTGAGGCCCTACTTTCTCATTTAGTTGCCAGCATTTAGTGAGGAGTAACATTGCCTATGACATGTTTTTGCCACTGTGATCTTTTTTTAGCCATTCAATTTTCAGATTACTTTTTTGGATTTCTATGTTTTCTATAGGGTCCAAAAGGTGAAAGAGGAGAAAAAGGTGAGGCTGGTCCACCTGGAGCAGCTGGACCACCAGGTGCTAAAGGACCTCCAGGTGATGATGGACCTAAGGGTAACCCAGTAAGTGAGTTTAATAGTTTTCATACAAAGCACTATGAAGCACTGCTGAAGTTATGCTACATATAGAACTGTATGTAATTTTTCACATTTGAACTGAATTCATTATATGCTTCATAAAATTCTCCTGCTGATTGCTGCCTGCTTGCCAATGGATTCCTTGGGTTTTTTTCCTCATTTTTCTAGGGCCCAGTTGGTTTTCCTGGAGATCCTGGTCCCCCTGGTGAACCTGGTCCGGCTGTAAGTATACTTAAAAAACAGGTTTAGGTCCTAGTCTTGGTTTGCATTAAATTCTAGTTAATCCTGACTCTTCCTTGTCTGGGGACACGATCTTGCCTTTGAGATCGGTTGCTTTTCTGTTCATATATTTCTTAGGGCTTAAAAAAAGGTTTAGAAATCTTTCTTTAAAAAGTTTTGAAGGCTAATGTCTTTAAGAAAATGCTCTGTAGAAAATTAGTTCTATTAATCTATCAAACTAAGTTACTTAATTTAGCTGAATTTTGTATTTTATTTTCTTTGATTATTTATTTTCTTTGATTTCTGTAGGGTCAGGATGGTGTTGGTGGAGAGAAAGGTGAAGATGGTGATCCTGGTCAACCTGTGAGTTGTCATTTTATTTCAGTTGCATGTCTCTCCTGTGCTAAGAAAGTATCTTATGCTGAATCAGTGGTTTCTATACATTCATGCACTTAAAAATCCTTTTTAAGTGGATGCTTATAAGGGATCCATACAGATCAGCTTGAAAATAAAAAAATGGTAGTACCTTGAAGTTGGAAGTAAGTTATAAACTGGGGTTTCTTAAAAATACTTTCTAAGTGGATGCTTATAAGGGATCCTATACAGATCAGCTTGAAAATAAAAAAATGGTAGTACCTTGAAGTTGGAAGTAAGTTATAAACTGGGGTTTAGCTGCAAACTTCAGGAAATCAGTATCTGTATGTCTTATTTTAACAGTAAGTACTTCTAGAGCTCCTGAAGGAAAGCTTATCAGCAACCCTGAAATGTTTAAGAGTATCATAGACACCAAGAAGGAAAAGCCAAATGGCTATCAGCGCACAAAAGATTTTTCAGGGGAAAGCCACCCATGGGGCAAGTAACTCACAGATGTTAGTGAAAACGTTTAGCAAAAGTAATGACTTCAGCACCTGAGAAACTTCTTAATAGAGCTAGCTAGTAGGCTAGGACATACATTATTTCTGTGCAGCCACTTCCTGGTCTGAAATGTCTTGTTGCAGGTAGAAAGAGAAGAATGATTACATTTTGTACAGAAACAAAAGCTGTTCAAAGTTTCAAAAGACTACCCTAAAAAAGGATTTATTGAATATGCTTGTAGACTTCTCTGTGTGTATTTATGGTACTTACTTTCTGTCCGTTGAAAGGGGCCAATATATTGCTGATGTTTGTTGTGTTTAGTAAAGATTTATCCAAATTTTATCCTTTGTTACCACTGAGCAGATCGTTTTCCATTGCAGGGTCCACCAGGTCCTTCAGGTGAAGCTGGCCCACCTGGGCCACCCGGTAAAAGAGTAAGTAATTTTTCTTGTACATGTCTCTTTCTGAGACACTATCTTCTAGACAATGTCAGCTACTTGTTTTCTATGTTGTGTTTGAAGTTTCTTCAAAATAATGTGAGAAGTGAAAAAATAAAAACAATAAAAACCCTTGAACATGGGTTACATGGAACATGGGGAAAAAATAAATAGGAAAGAATGTATTCCTTATCTATAAATGTGCTTTTTCTGTCCACCCAAGTGAATCCATCATCTGCTAGGGTAAGAATTTAGTGTCTGCTGAATTAGTCTGCTAGTAGGAGTGAGTGATTACGAGAGTAATACAAGACATCATGCACAGGCACATGACTGCTAGCAGGTAATGGGAAGAATGTGGGTGCTTTGGTATCTCTGAAATAAAATCATTTCAGTGTAGTTTTTGTGCAATTCTATGTCATTTCCTCTGCATACAGAATTAACAAGCAGACATTTCTGTAACTTATGAAGCCATTCTGTTACTTCTGAAGTCTTTGAAGCTTCACAGGCTTTACAAATAGAGCTAATCAAAACCAGTAAATAATGTTACACTTACAGAACGGTAGTGGATGCATTAACCTTTGGAGACCACTTACATGCAGCTTTTACACTTTAGAAAACAAGAAAGGGGGCATCATTAAATGTAAGCTGATAGCTATTTAACAAAACACCTTAAACAGCTCTATTTAATAGGCTTGATTGAACTGATATGCCTTATTAGTTTTCTCTATTTTACACAATAATCTGTTACACCAACTTGCAAAATATTGATAATATTGTAAATTATTATAGTAGCATTAGCAACCTTATCAGTAGAACTGAAATATGGCTCGATTGAATATTAACAATTGGTATGTCTGTTTGACGTCAAATTAGAACTTCCTACTTTATTATACAGAAAGGCACTAGCTCATTCCTAAACAGGTGGGATGGATATATTGCATCTGATTGTACCTAGACAAAAAATACTTTACAAACACGCCGTGTAGTCTGACACAATTCCAATTTAGGGAGAATGTATAGCTAAATATTGCCAGGTAATCCCATTCCTGAATTCTGAAGAAGACATTTTATAGAATCAAATTCTACATTACTTAAGCACCTGAATGTTTTAAGCATGTAGAGAGTCTGTACTACGTTAATACTATACCAGAAAGAAACAACAAAGGATCGAAAGCTTCCTACTTCAGTGGTAGAATGAACACAAACAGGCTCTTCACTAGTTCTCATCAGTTGTATGGTAGAATCAATTCCAACAAAAAGCCCTAACGAGTGTCCTTCATTTGGATTTAGAAGGACACACCATTTACTAGTAATACCACTGTCCGTGGAGATGCAGCTCTGGCTGCAAGATTCCACCCCAGCTTTTTGTTTTTCTTTCTCTGAAACAAGTTGACAGAGCTCAGCATTCATACCTTTAAATCTAGTCCCTTGGACTCCTCAGCTGTATAGTCTCCTTATTCTGTTATTCTTCTCTTCCCCTCTATTTAAGCATCTTACCAGATAAAAGACCTCAGGGGTTTGACACAATGGCTACCGCTTCATTGGTTGTCATATTTACTTTCTGTGTCTAAAAATATCCAGTACTGTTTGGTAGAGGTGGTCCACAGCAGATGGCTGACTAGACTTCTCAGCTGTCCAGGACCCAGTGCTAGCCTTACCAGTTCTGCCTGAGTTCAGAATGGCTGCTCTTCATCAGCAGCGTGTCTTCCTCTCATCACATCCCTTGTCAAGTTCAACTGATGGAAATCAGCCCAGATTCTCTAGAAGACATGAGACATTCCATGTATTATATTACATTCCAAGCTGAACAAATAGTCTAGTATTGTTTTGTGACTAGAAACTCGTTTTCTAATCCTTTTCTCATTGTATGACTATTAAACATGTTTAATATTGTTGCCTGAATTCCTCTATCTGCCAAAAGGAAAAAAACTTTAAATTTGCCAACTTCACAATAGGATCATAGAATGGTTTGAGTTGGAAGGGACCTTAAAGCTTATCTAATTCCAACCCCCTGCCACAGGCAAGGACACCTTTCACTAGACCAGGTTGCTCCAAGACCCATCCAACCTGGCCTTGAACACTGTCGGGGATGGGGCAGCCACAGCTTTTCTGGGCACCTTGTGCCAGTGTCCCACCACCCTCACAGGGAAGAACTTCTTTCTAAAAGAGGGGGAGAATCACCTCCCTTGACCTGCCAGTCACACTGCTGGGGATGCAGTCCAGGATACAGTTGGCTTTCTGGGCTGCAAGCACACATTCCCGAGTCATGCTGAGCTTCTTGACAACTAACACCCTCACATCCTTCTTTTTAGTGCTGCTCTCAATCTAGTCTCTGCCCAGCCTGTATTTGTGCTTGGGATTGCCCCAACCCACATGCAGGACCTTGCAGTTGGCATTGTTGAACTTCATGAGCTCGCATGGACCCTCCTTTTAAGCCTATCAAGGTCCTTCTGGATCACATCCCTTCCCTCCAGCATGTCAACCACACCATACAGCTTGGTATCATCAGCAAACTTGCTGAGGGTGCTCTAAGGGTGCACTCAATCCCACTGTCCCATGTCACTGACACGGGTGTTAAATAGTGCCAGTCCTAATACCAACCCCTGAGGAATGCCACTCATTCTGTCTCCACCTTGACATTGAGCTGTTGACCTCAGGTTTCGAGTGCACCCATCCAGCTAATTCCGTATCCACAGAGTGGTCCATCTGTCAAATCCCATGTCTCTCCAGGCAAGGATGTCATGTGAAACAGTGCCAAATGTTTTGCACAAGTAGACGTCAGCTTGGACTTGGTAGGTCCAAGTAGACGTCAGCTTGGACTTGGTAGGTCCAAGTAGACTGTGTCAGTTGCTTTTCCCTTATTCACTGACACTTTAACACTGCTGGAGAAGAACACTTGTGAAGCCACGTTGGCTGTCAACAATCACCCCTTTATTGTCCATGTGCCTTAACATAGTTTTCAGGCACCAAGGTGAGACTGACTGGTCTGTAGTTCCACGGGTGTTCATGTCTTTCCTTTTTTGACAATGGGGGTTATGTCTCCCTATTTCCAGTCAGTGAGAACTTCCCTGGCCTTCCACAACTTCTCGAATGTGATGGATAGCAGCTTAACCACTTCATCTGCCAGTCCTCAGGACCCATGGCCTTGTGCACCTTCAGGTTCACTAAATGGTCTTGAACCTGATCTCTAGCAAGAGGTCCTCCATTCTCCCAGTCCCTGCATTTGCCTTCTGTGACTTAGCCCACATTTTCCTTAGACTTCCTTTTATCACCAATGTACCTATAGGAGCTTTTCTTGTTGCCCTTGACATCCCTGGCCAGATTTAATTCTGTCAGAACTTCAGCTTTCCTAATCTGATCCCTGGCTGCTCAGATAATTTTCTGTATTCCTCCCAGGCTTCCTGTCCTTGCTTCCACCCCATACAGGTTTCCTTTTGTGTTTGACTTTGTCCAGGAGCTGTCCAGGATCTGTGCAGGCCTCTTGGAGTTTTTGCCTGACTTCCTTTTCATGTCTTAGATGACAAACAGCTATAAACAACAAATCATTTTAATTAACTGATGAAATAGGGTATAGCAAACAAAAATGCCCAGTAGGTTCATGTAACAAAAACTGAGGACAAATTTGTTCCTTTATGAGTTCCTTTGTCTTCTCCATTCTGCATAAAATTTATCAGGTCCAGATTTATAGTGTAATGATCATAAAAATCACCATGATAGCTGGGGTGGGGAGAGTGGGGAGCCTCGCATTAGTTTAAAATTATTGTTATTGGGATCTTTTCTGTCAGTTAAAATTTGCCAGACATTCAACAGCTCAAGTGTAGGAAGGTAAGATAAATAATAATTAGATGGTGTAGAAGCACCATCTGTGCCATGCCAGCAATCGCCGCCTGTTAGAGCAGTTCATTGAGCTGCTTTGTGCTGGCACTGGTTGATAATGACTGCACCCCCTTTGTTCAGCAATCATCATTCACTGCATTTGTAATTTAGCAATCACAGTGTTTTTAGCCCTGTTAATTCATGTTGCAGCTGCATTTCTAGATTAGGCAGAGACCATAGTTCTCAAATACAAACTACAACACTCAACCCTTTTTGGTTTCTTAGGTAGATTATAATCCGTATGGGAACTTGAGTGCAAGGAATTTTCATGCAGTAAAGACAATGGGCATGTAAACTAATTCATGCAACAACAACAACAAAGTCCTGTTTCTAAAATGCTCCTGACTTTGTTTATATACCTGCTAATCAGTTTTCTTGTTATCGCTGCAAACTGCAATCCACCCAACTAATTGCAATCTACACAAAGGGGTATATGCACCAGAGATTATTACTGGAACAGGAGTGATTTGAATTATTCTTCCTGTTTTAAAGAGTGAGCAACTTGCCCACACTGCCCAGGGCTTTTTAGCTTCTCTGTATTTTGAAGAGGTAGAATTAAGTCTTTTACCACTTACAGCTCTGAAAAACACCAAAGAAAGAGAACAACCTGTTGATAGCCAAACAAATGACCAAGGACTGCTGTGGGTAGTTCAATTCATTTTGCATTACCTTTGGTGGAAAGCCTGAACTTCTTTTCATCAGGGACTGTAGCAATAGGACAAGTGGTAACAGGTTCAAACTTAAGCAGGGGAAGTTCAGGTTAGATGTAAGGAAGTTCTTTACTGTGAGGGTGGTAAAGTGCTGGCACAGGTTGCTCAAAGAAGTGTTCAAGGCCAGGTTGGATGGAGTCTTGGGTGACATGGTCTAGTGTGAGGCATCCCTGCCCATGGTAAGGTGGTTAGAACTAGATGATCTTAAGGTCCTTTCCAATCCTAACTATTCTCTGATTCTATGAACTCTCTCTTTTGGCCAGAAGGTTCATACAGGGCTGCAGATGTTCAGTTCCACCCTGGAGAAAGCTTAATTTCAGAAGCAAATGAGTGATCTTAATATACTTCTATGGAAATAGTTATAAAAAGAATATCTGTTTCTAGGAACTACATTAAAAGTGTTTGAGTTGCTTAAGATATGTGCTAATAATAGTGGATGATGGAATATATTAGGCTATAAAAAGTTTAGGCTGAATTCAGCTCTAGTACAAAAAGTTGCTATTAGGTCAAACTCTAGTCTAAAACCCAGAGCTCACAAAGCATACAGGTACATGCTTGACCGCAAGAACAGGTCTCATCTGTAAAATTTAGGGACCTGCATTTTTTTTATTGCCTCTTGTTATGAAGTAAAAAGCAGTAAATAAATTTCTACATAGCAAACTGCTTGTGGCATTAGTGAATAGCTGAGTCTTAGGAAGTAAGTTTTATAGATTCAGAAGATCACCTTATATTTGATCATAGTCCCTTTTCCTTCCTTTTGCTTTAAGCTGCTTATTGGTTGGCAAGAAATGGCCACTTGTAATAAAGACATTTCACATGCTAAAAATAAACCTCGTAGGAAACAGTTGGTCTATTATCTTGACTGCACCTTTTCTAAACTAAGTATATATATGAGAACCATTTTCAGCAGAGTACATTAGATTCTAGATACTGCTGCTGCTCATAACTGAAGCTATGCATATTAATTCCCTGAGCTGAAAATCACTCCTTGATGTTTTGGAGGAGAAAAATGTCTTTTTATTTTTCATTGAAACCCTAAGAAAATGAAAGATGTGTGACATCAGCAATAGGTATTCACAGTGCTGCCATACAACTGCAACTCCTGTTTTGTGGCCTTCACCTGAACCTTATCCCATCTCTACATCCTCCTGCAATACCAAGTTCTATCTTCTTAGTCAAACAGAGCTTTTGTAGACCAGTATCCAGGTACCAAGGTACCAGGAAACCTGGTACCAAGAGCTACTTGTAGTAAGTATCTTCATTTCATTCCTTACAACCTCTACTTGTGATTATTTTTCCCTCTTCCATATTTACTCGATAATATTAAGGCATGTATCAATTTTTGGCTGTCCAAATGTCATCAAATGCTTACTAAGCCCATCCCTGACTTAGAATAAAGAATTATATGCCATTCTGTGCACATGCCCTTTTGGAATCAGTGGATAAATTACAACGAATAGGTAGAAACCAATGCAAAGCAAATTTATAACTGTTACTGTATATGTAAATTCAGATTGTTCTTTTTATTTCCTGTTTTGATTTTTCCAAGCTATTTCTTTGTTTTTAATCATATCAGAGGTGTTACGCCATGTATATTCTTTTAGATATTGTAAAAACCCAGAAAATTTTATCAAGAGAAAGAGCTGGTAGGACAGATTGGGATTTTTATCCTGTGAATAAAATGCCAAGAGAGAAATTTAGTTAGCATTTACTACTTATTAATACAGTGGAAATCACATTCTTAGAGATTTTTTAGGTGGTGTTTTAGAAACCTGAGATTATGAGCTTCATCTCCATGTTTTACAGGGACCTCCAGGAGCAACTGGTGCTGAAGGCAGACAAGGTGAAAAAGGTGCCAAGGTAATACAGTCAAGATTTTTTTTGAAAGCATATAAATGTAAGCTATATATAAATGAAAAGTAAATTCCTTCTCATGCACTGACTGTGAAACTTAACCAAACCAGTATTAGGTAAACCATAAAATCCTAATTAAACTCCAGAATTAGTAGCAGTGCATAATCAAGTACATGGTGGACTCTCACAGTGCAAGCCCAGCTTAGCTCACCGCTGCAGAAAAGCAAGATGAGCCTGCTTTACTGGCAGCACCACATCTTTATATGAAGCTATCAAAATACTGTTCAAAACCCTGCCCAGTACAGAACACAGTTTCTAGAATAGCTTTTAAAAAATCGAGTGAGGAAACTTGGCTCTCACTTTGCAGCTTGTAGCTCCCTACAGTGCCACGCTTAGTCAGCTCTTCCAATCTGATCTCTGTTGCTATGTTCTTTCTAGGGTGAACCTGGTGCAGAAGGGGCTCCTGGAAAAACAGGTCCTGTTGGTCCACAAGGACCTGCAGGGAAACCTGGACATTCCTGGCCCTGTGGTAAGTAAGCAGAGCATATAGTAATAATATAAATGTTGCATTTCTTGTATATCCTCTGGTAAAACAAACTTTGTTTTTTTTCTAGGGAGAACAAGGTTTACCTGGAGCGCCAGGTCAGGATGGCCCTCCTGGGCCTCTGGTGAGTACACTTCCTTTCAGTGCCAAACCAGAAAAAGCACCATTTCATTAACATACAGCATTTACAGAAAAATGAATGTACAATTCAGGTCTTAGCACAAAGTCACTATTCTTCTGTGCTGGTGAAATCTGATGCACAGCTGCCTTCGAATTTTTACTGCTCTACTTCAGTAGGCAGCTGTGCTGAATGCTGCTGAGCACATAAACACTTGCATAAGGCAGTGTAAAACCAAATTCCTGAAATCCCGTGAATAGAAGTAAAATTAACGAACTTTACAATCAGAAAATCTACTTCTGTCCCCGTATCAGCAAAGCTTCATACTTTAAATCACTGAGTTTCCTCAGCAGTTGCAAATTTTGTACAGCCGCTGATTTTAGTGACTACTAGTTTAGGAAAATATTATTTATAGGGTAAAAGTTTAGATCATATCTGTTCCGTAGAGAAGTAAAAATTAGATCAGAAGTAGGGCCAAAAGGAGCTTCTACCAAAGAAGAAAACATGCTGGTTTTCTAAAAATGAACAGCAGCATCATGTCAGTTGTTCACTGTGGCAGTGCCAGGAACCAAAGTGTTTCAAAAGGGTCTGAGTGAACCAAACTCCCAGTTTCTACTGCATACCACAGTCCTGCTATGTCTCAATAATGATTAAAGCAAGGGAAACTCATATATGACATACTGTCAAATTATATCATTGCTTCTCTTTACACTTGCTATTTTAGTGCATTTTTTTCTAACAAGCTGAAAACATGATATCACAAATTGCATGACACTGCTGTTCTTATTCAGCATTATGTGCAGAAATTCAAATCTAAATTATATAAACTAGTGGAAAGATCATATATCCATTGCTTTCCAAATTCACTGAACTAAAGCTCACCACTGTTACCACAGTTGAGTGACACATTGGAAATAAAAAGCCTTGAAACAATATATAGACTATATATAAAAATATGTATATTATATATAGAAACAATATATAGACTATATATATAAATAT
>NW_009910471.1:0-980 GCF_000696875.1 Nestor notabilis
ACTCATTACTGGTCTCCAACTGGACACTGAGGAGTTGACCGCAACTTTTTGCATGCAGCCATCCAGCCAGTTGTTTATCCACTGAGTGGTCCATCTATCAAATCAAGGATGCCATGTGGGACAATGTTGAACGCTTTGCACAAGTCCAGGTAGATGACGTCAACTGCTCTGCCCCATCCATCAGTTCCATAGCCACATCATAGAAGGCCACCAAATAGGTCAGGCAGGATTTTCCCCTTAGTGAAGCCATGCTGGCTGTCACCAACCTCCTCGCTGTTTTTCATGTGCCTCCGCATTCTTTCCAGGAGAATCTGCTCCAAGATTTTGCCAGGCACAGAGGTGAGACTGACTGGTCTATAGTTTCCTGGGAACCTTCTTGAAAATGGGGGATATTTTTCTCTTTTCCAGTTGTCAGGAACTTCACCTGACTGCCATGATTTTTCAAATATGATGGACAGTGGCTTAACAACTTCATTTGGCAGCTGCTTTAGGACCCGTGGATGGATTTCATCAGGTCCCATGGACTTGTGCACATTCAGGTTCTTAAGATGGTCTTGAACCTGATCTTCACCTACAGTGGGCCTAAGGTCTTCATTCTCACAGTCCCTGCATCTGCCTTCCAAGACTTGGGGGGTGTGGTCAGAGCATTTGCTAGTGAAGACTGTGACAAAGAAGTCATTGAGAACCTCATCCTTCTCCAAATCCAGGGAAGCCAGTTCTCCCAGAGAGGGCCCATGTTGTCCCTGGTCTGTCTTTTAGTTGCTATGTACCTATAGAAGCCCTTCCTGTTAACCTTTATGTCCCTTGCCAGATTTAATTCTCACTGGGTCTTAGCTTTCCTAACCTGGTCCCTGGCTTCCTGGACAACGTTCCTGTATTCTTCCCAGACTGCCTGTCCTCGCTTCTACCTTCTATAAGCTTCTTTTTTCCCTCTAAGTTTCCTCAGCAGCTCCTTATCCATCCATGGAGGTCTCCTGGCC
>NW_009910471.1:1287-4704 GCF_000696875.1 Nestor notabilis
TCAAGCATGGCACCTCTCCTTGTCAGCTCCTCTATTACTTGCAAGAGGAAGTTGTCTTCCACACAATTGAGGAACCTCTTGGATTGCTTGTGCCAGGCTGTCCCGTTCCTCCACCAGATATCAGGATGGTTGAAGTCCCCCATGAGGACAAGGGCCTGTGAACATGAGGCTGCTGCTGTCTGTATGGAGCGTTTCATCCACAGAGTCCTCCTGATCTGGCAGTCTGTAACAGATCCCCACTGTAATGTCCCCCATCACTGCTGTCCGTTTGACCCTGACCCAGAAACTCTCTGTTTACTCATCACCCATCCCCAGACAGAGTTCCATACTTTCCAGCCTATCACTGACATAAATAGCAACTCCCCCTCCCTGTCTGCCTGGCCTGTCTTTTCTAAAGAGCCCGTAACCTTCCATTCCAACACTCCAGTCATAGAAGCCATCTCACCATGTTTCTGTGATACTAATGACATCATATCCCTGTAGCCTTGCACACATCTCTTGTTTGTTTCCCATACTACAGACTTTTGTATAAAGGCATCTGAGCCAAGCTCCAAATGAAGCTGACTCACTACATTGCTCCAAGCACTTATTACAGGTGCTGGCAACTGACGAGGAGTGTTGGGATGGATCAATGCTCCCCTCCCCCAACACAATTAGTTTAAAGCTTTCTTGACCAGCCTGGCAAGTCTCCTACCAAAACAACTCTTGCCTTCTTTGTTCGACCAGCTCCACCAGCCTCCAGTAGATCTGGCCTCCCAAATTGAGTCCCATGTTCTAAATACCCAAACCCCTGACTACAGTACCATACACTGAAGATGTATTAATGCACTAGTATAAGGCAACTCATTCAGCCTTCTCACTGTCCTGGTATCTCAGGAGTGCTTGATTGTCAAAGCTTTGCAAATGACCTTCAGGAAACTCTTGAGCATATAGATCGAGCTGTAATGTGCAAGAGCTTCCTTCCTTAGATGTTGTTCTGGCACAACTTGACCCTGAGGGCTTTTTGAGAATGTTTCAGGACAAAACAACCAAGACGGTAAATTCCATGCTTTGGATGTTGCTAATATTAGGGTTGTCATGGCAATGACAAATAAGCTAATTGGAATATAAAGCATGGTAGTCAAGAAAGTAATTTTCCATGGTTCAAGGTAAAAAATGATTACAAAATCCTGTCATATATATACAAAATAGATATTTAAGGTAAATTATGTTGCTGACCTGCTACTAATGTATGTTCTAAGTTCCATAAGAGGTCATTTCCTAGACCCTATAGTAAAATTATTGAGTGTTCAAATCCCTAAGAGAAGAAGTTTTATTCAATGTAGTGAAATTTTAATGTTTGCTACCACTATAAAATTTGATTTAAGGAAATTAAGGATCATAGGATAGAAACAAATGATCCTTAAATAAAGCATACAGTGTCTTAAGGTAGAGATGAGATAGGTTTCTGAACTGGTTTGCTAATAGGTTTGCACATTGTTCATATATTCCACACTGTGCAGATAAAAAGACGTCTATTTTTCAGAAAATAAGGGCATCAACATTCTATTGTAATTCTATCAACATTTTTCACAACTGTATGGTTGTGAAGTTATTGAAGAAATTTGCGTTTTCACTTTCAAATATTTTTCTTTTACTTTTCCTGTCATTTCCATACTTTGTTTTGATTATTTGAGTGCCGTTTACTCAAGCCTGTAATTGCTGGACTTTGCTAAGTACTGTGAAAATAATAAGCATACTGCTATTTCAGAAATCAGACCGCCATATAAAGTAATGATTTGGAAATTAAAAATATGCTTAACAACAACAACAACAACAACAACAAAAAGAGTATCTCACTGGTAGATTCGTGAGCTTTCATACAAATTTTTTACCTTACATATATTTCTGAGGTTTTTTATATTGCCATGTGAATAATGCAACCCATTACCCAGAGTTTTTCACATCTAACCATTTATCTCTTAGGTCTGAGCTTCCTTTGAATTACTGGAGGTTTATGACAGAGTGATTCCATTTGCTTAGTTCCTCATGAAATCATCTGGATTTACAAAAGTTTAAAGTAAAATCAGACTGCCTGGGGAATTTTGGTAGAAATGTCTCTTGCCACAACGAAGACTGCAGACTACTTGACCTGTAACAATTTTGGTTTGTGTGGCTGCTAAATTTCAAAAAATGTTTCAGTGTTTGTTTTTTTTTAACCATAGAAAAACCTCTTTTTTACAAAAGCATGATTATAAAATTAATTAACCTAATATGTGTTCTGAACTTTATCTCTTTCCTCCTTTGTCATGTTTGATTGCTGACACAGGATGCACTTCTGGCATTTCTTTTATTTCCTTTCTCTCTAGTATGCATAAGTATATGTACACGTGTGTTTGCATGTGTGTGAGTGTGTAAGCATTCAAGGTATCAAGAATGGACTTGTGAATCAGGCAGCAGAGGAGAGACTGACTATTTCCATCCCTATTGTTAAATATTCTTCTTTGGTATGTTCAGTATAAATATATAATTCTGTCTGTTAACTTTTTTCCTTGTCATTTCTTGAAGAAGCATTAGACATTTTGTTTTCATGAAAATATAGCTTTGCTTTTATTTTGTAAAGATGCACATCTTTCTGATCTTGTGTTAGTACTTTTTTTTGTATGCTGTATTTCTTTCAGTGAAATCATATCGTTTTGGTGAAAATGTTTTGGAGCATTTTCCTATAAAAATAAAAAATAAAGAACAAATAAAATGCTAAAAAATTACAAAGCAGTTACTGAACAGACGATTGCAATAAGCAATATTGGTTTTGAAGCTCATATATATTCTCCTTGACATCACTTTACAGATTTCTGATCCAAACAGACTCTTGAACTCAAGTGGGAACTTTGTCAAAAAAAGATAAATTTCAATTATTTTTTTTCATGCCTATACTAAAAAACAAAAAGAGTTAGTCAGATGCAATCAAGATGGAAGTATAAATTGGTAGGTAACTGTGAGCTAATTTTGAAATTCTATGGGAGTTTCAGTGTTCATTGCTTAAACATTTTGCAAATCTCTACATCATCAGGGTTTGTTTGTTTGTTTCTTTTTTTCTTAGATTAACAATGAAAAATTCTCTGCCTAGTTTCAGATAGTGTGTTTAAAGAAACTTAGTGCAGTATGTTAGTTCATGCAAACCTATTCTTAAAAAGAAAAAAAAAAAGTGGAACTATAAAAAGAGGCTGGTTTAGAAGGAGACATAAACAACAGAACAGGTTTCTAGATCAACTAACCTGTACTGATTCAATTAAAAAATGTTCAACATATTAAGACTTTTGGAAGCTTACATTTTACAATGTACTAAAGTGGAAATAGTTATTTTTTCAGGAGAATCTAATTCTTAAGTAAGAAAAAATTAGAAAACTTTTTGTCGTGGTTTAAGCCCAGCCGGCA
>NW_009910472.1:0-10645 GCF_000696875.1 Nestor notabilis
CCAACCCTAACTATTCTATGATTCCATAAAACCAAAGGGAGTGCAGGGGTGGGGGAAAGAAAATGAAGGGAAGTCTTTTAATTCAGGATGAACTTAAGGAGGAATATACACATAGGAAAAACTCTGCTTTCAGACTCATCAACTTCATGATCCTCATTAAAAAAACAACCACCAAAAAGCACATAAAGGTCCACAAATGAAGACAAGCTGAAAAACGCAGCTCCAGATATTACAAAACCTTAGTTACAGAGATGGCAGTTAAAAATAAATTCTCTTAGAATAGCTTATAATTCTACCTTTCCTTCCAGGAAGCTAATCTTTCAATAAAGATTTTTCTAAGCTTGGTTTTTCAAGAGTTCACGTATCATCTTGACATCAAATTAGCCTAAATGTAAGACAACACAAATATATTGTACCAGTAAGTGAGGAATTTGAGATACAGTTACATTAACTCCTGAAGAGAAAGTTAAGGGGTTTTGGTTGGTTGGTTTTTTTGTTGGGTTTTTTTTTTTTGGGGGGGTGGGGGGAAGGTTGTGTTTGTTCCCCCCCCCCAACCAATTAACATGCAATATGATCCACTTCAAAACAAAACGAATAGGACATCATTGTACTTCTCATGCTTGACCATCATATGACAGATAATAGTACATACATTCTACTTGCATCAGTGAGGAATGGCTCTGCCCAAGCATCTCCTCGTATTTGGAAGTGATTTCTTATCAAAATCTTCTCCACCAACCTGGCACATTTAACACACCAATCATCATTTCCACTTGGATTTCATATTTGAAAAATTGATCCCTTAGCAAGATATAGGTGCACTAAAAACAGTAAAATAATGAGTTATTGATTCCATCCAACAACACCAGTTATCTGAGCAGTAACACTGAATTTAGGGAGCGAGAAGAACTGAGAAATTTGGAGTGCAGTGAAACAAGTTGGGGAAAAATACAACATCCAGTTAAACAGTATTACATTTTTATTGCCTATCATTTATTTTAAATAAAAAAAAAGATAGAACTGATCAAGTACCCATTTTCTTACATTTAGACACAAAATAGAACAAAGCTGTAAAAGGATTTTTGCCTTCAGATAACGTAAAAGAAGTTGTGTTCATTTTAAATCTCCCAGTGAAATTTTACTTTTTCCCCTCAGTTACAATTTTAAGTGGGAAACTGATAAGAGGACCAGCTAAACTCCACCATTAGTGCATTTATTGTGAACCAACTTGTCCACTAAGAACTTCTGAAAAATATTAAATGACATTGTTGTTGTAATGACATCTTATCCAGAGTTTATACAACCTCTAATGAAGTGATAATGCTCTATCCAAAAACAGTTAGAAATGGATGATAGACCAGGAGTCAAACATGGTTCATAACCTTCCCAATGCTTTCCTCTCTAGGAGGCTGGCCAAGAGCACAAACACTTTTGCCTTTGAGTCAACCAATAAGACTAATAGGATTAATGTGTCACAGACATATAGCAAAGATAATATAAGTAATCATGAAGTAGAAAGCAAATGAACAACAAATAACTAGTTCACTCTAAAATTCTACAGGAATTTAGTCACCTGTTATTTGCTACTTCCCTTTAAGAATAGCCTACATGACCACACATAATCTTTAAAGGAGCATGCTTGCTTACAGATTAGTTCAATTCCTTTGAAGAATCCACAATGTTCTAAAATGTATATGCAAGACATAATGTTGATAGATAGATAGGATTTAATATTGACAAGGGCATCCATGACATTCAGTTCTAATATAGAAACTTTCACAGCAATTCAGGCTGCTGAGTCAGATTCATTTCTTTATATCACATCTAATTTATAAACATTCTTCACTTCATTTACTTGTACTATTTCTTTTCTTTACCTGGAAAAAATGCTGAATTTTTACGTAAAGGTGCTTTGCCACACCTCAGTAATTATCTCTGTCACCAAGCATAAATCCTTCTACTGCACTCCAGAGTTGGATATTCCAGAAACAAGGTTTCTCAAGCAGAAAAGTGACATTTCCATGCTAAGCCTTCAAAAGTTTTATTACATAAGTTAGAAAGTTACAGGAGTAGGATTTCAGCTTTCAAAGTGCCTAGAGGAAAACTTACTGAAAGAAGACAGTCACAGAATAGGTAGGGATTAGGCAAACTAGTATGCAAATAATGCACCTGGGTTCTGCCCATCTCTACACCTAATGGGACTCCCAAGATGCTACCAACAGCTCCAAATGGTATGGAGAATAGCAATGTGACCATCTCAGTCAGCCATACCTACGTGTTTTGTGAGCTGGAGCAGTGTTGTGTGCCCATGTTGTTCCTAACCAGACCTCAGTGCTGTCTCTTGATCCAAAAGATCTGTAAGACATGTCACTGCAATCTTCCTATAGACCCAAGATTCATCTCTAGCAAATATTATTACCAGGTTTACAATTTTCCAGGTGGCAGCAATGAATTTGAAGAACATGCACATATGTGTATGCCATATTCATACATCTTATTTATTCATACTCACAGTGGGTGAGCTATGTCACCATTCTTCCTTCCCTAGGTACTATCAAACATATCAAAATCTATTTCTGCACTTTGTAATGAACCCAACTGGCGGGTGTTCGCATACCTATGTAAAAGTCTGATTATAACATGGGGTTTTCTAGGAACTTTTTTTCCACACATGGGTGAAATACCCTCATGCTCCTAAAGTCTGAAAGCAAGAGTTAGTACAGATGTGGACAAATGCAAACAAACAATCATCAGCTGGCCTTAATATAAAGCGTTGTATGCTTTTAGTGCAGTTATCCTGAAGACACAAAGAATAACAAATCAAAGATTAAGTAACTTTTAATAATAAATTCCAGGCTGACTACAGACTGTCCCTCAGAACTAGCAACAGCAATAGATGGAACACTTTATGTTTAGCCTGCTATTTATGGCTGGCTAGTTACAAAGTCAACTAACGTTCAGGTAGAGCGTGCCAGTACCTTCTAACTTCAGATTCACATGCCTCCTTTTTCAGATCATTAGAAATGAATCATTTTCACATAAGACCTCAAGAAGTAAGGTTAGGTACTTGGTTCCTCTGGCATAAACATGATTTAGACTCTCAGGCTTTTTAAGGAAGGCCTGAGAGGCGACCAGTTGACAAAAAGAGACCACCACTACCTTCTTCATGGCATACACAAGTCCCTTTTAAAACATAAAATGATCTTTAAGTCATTAGCTCCCTAGCCACTACAGAATGTGTCCACACTACAAAGTGAACTACCCTGATGTAAATACTAGCACCACTTTTAGAAGGTAATACAATATCATAACATAGTTTCCACAGCCATCCAATAAAACTCCCCATAAAAATGTCAGCAGATAATATGAAACTGATATGCAGAGCAATAAAAAACAGGCACATTATTGCACTTGTGCTTTAGCATAGACACTTTCCACATCCAAAAGTCTTGTTCCATTTTCGTGCATTGCTTGGGTAGGGATACTGCATCCACAGTGTTAGAATAAAGACTGAATTACTGTCTTGGTTTAAGCCTGGTGGGCAGCTAAGCACCACCCAGCTGCTCGTTCACTCCCCCATTGTGGGATGGTGGCAAGAATCAGAAGGATAAAAGTGCAAGAACCCATAGTTTGAGATAAACACAGTTTAATAGGTAAAGCAAAAGCCATGGAATTCATTCACCACTTGCCATGGGCAGGCAGGTTTTCAGTCATCTCCAGAAAAACAGGGCTCCGTCACATGTAACAGTTACTTGCGAAGACAAATGCCATCACTCCCAGTGTTGCCCTCTCCTCCTTATGTTCCTCCCTCCTCCTACTTCCCCAGCTTGTACTGCTGGGTACAACATTGTATGGTCTAGGATATCCCTTGGGTCAGCTGAGGTCAGCTGCCCCAGCTGTGTCCCCTTCCAATTTTTTGTGTGGCCCCAACCTACTTGCTGGCAGAGCACTCCAAGAAACAGAAAAGGTTCTTGACAACAGTAAGCACTGTTCACCAATAACCAAAATATCCAAAACATAGTACCATATAAGCTATTATGAAGAAAATTAACTCTACACCAGCAAAAACCAGTAGAGCCATTTCACTTAAATAGTCTGAGGCAACTGTCAAAAAGATAGATAAGGAAAGTAAATTTTATACAGGAGTGAAAAATCAGTCAAGCTTAGTCAAAACATTGATCTTTCTGTCAAAAGGTTCAGAGTAGCAGCAAGATACCACTCAGTTCAGCAGAGTTCACTTGTTCTTTCCGTGGTGAAGGAAACAGACATAACCCACTGCTCTTGAGAAAGGCACGCCTGAAACAGAGACCTGCCCATAAAAGCACCTCTCTAGTCACTAATTTTTGTTGCATCTGATTTTTCACCTGGCACAACCGCACTAGATGTTCCTCACTAGGTATGCATCTATGAAAACATATCTAAGTACGCACAAACTGCATAAACTAGTTGAAAGAGACTCCCCAAGTCTCCTTCAAAGCTAAAGAGATTTTGAAAAAAAAAGTAAAAGGTTCCCTGAGCTACTACAAGTTTTGTCACTTCCACAGCATTCACTGAGAGATAACCCCATTTGTGGCTATTGAAGGATCTGCTTCGATCATCTTTCTCAGTCAGCAAACCACTAAGAGTGTGCTTTTCCATTATACATGTAACAGAAAAAATAATTTCTTCTGTGGCATTATTTACATGTACCTAGAGAGTAATTGTCAAAACAAGGAGAATACTATGACATATAACTGAAGATGCAGTGGAAATTTATGTCTGTTTCAAAGATTTATAATATCTCTATACTGAATCTCTCCATAATGCCACAAAGTCTCGAACTGTTTCATATTAGATTCCAGACTGACTTTACAGTGTTGATTTTTTTACCTATAAAATCATAAATTCTCTGCCCATTTGATGAGATACTGGCACAGCACAAATAAGACAGATCCTGATGCAGAAGTATTAAATGAATTGCCCTATCCAAATGATTATGGCTTGGTCCCTGTAGACTACAAGCTTGTGTTGTCACACCAGTCTCTTTAGAAGATCACCACAGCGATAATGTCAGTGATGATCTCAACATAAAAAAGATGTGGACCTACTCAAGCAAGTCCAGAGGAGGGCCACAAAGATGATCTGACAGCTGGAGCACTTCTCCTATGAAGACAGGCTGAGAGAGTTGGGCTTGTTCAACCTAGAGAAAAGAAGGCTTAAGGACAGACCTCAGCCTTGAACTACCTAAGTGTTAGTTAGTACCGTAAATAGGATGGTAGTTTTCCAGATAAATATTCCCTTATACTTGGATGAACATTAACAGTAGTTTTGCATAACTAAAAATCTCAAATACTCATTCTTTCCCACAGAAATAAGATTTACTATTGATTTGAGGTAAGCACATCCTACCAACTGATGTGTTAAGCAAAAATAGGGGAGCAACGGTAGAAAGAAAGAAGAAAATCAAAAAACATCCCCTAAGTCTTTTTATAGTATATATTTCAAGCACAAAGCATTTCTGCTATCTAAACATAGCTATTGCCATTAAATTTGTGTTGCTTGGACTCCAGTGACGAAAATACAGTTGCATTATTTCAGTCATGTTGCATATAACCATTATTTATGTATTAAGGTTCAAACATAACAAACAAAAAAAACCCTCAGAATTGATTTGTTTGTATCTACATCTTTCTCTGGAGAGCATCTCAACAGAACTGGAAAAACAGTGTTTATAGTGCTTCTTGCAGGAAGAGAAGAAGGGAGAGGGAGGGGCAGACAGCTAAAATTTCATTCCAGCCACAAGATTTACTAACATCATATGGGCAGAGGTGATCACATTTAACCTAGTGATGATACTAAACATCACTGAAGAAATACAGCAATATAAAGCAGTAGCCAAATGGGTGGCTTTAGCTACCCTGAGTTACTGTCTTTCATCTCTGAGCTAAACGTTAAAAAAATAGGATCTCTGTCAACTATGACAAAGACTCACTCTGATTTTCCTTATCCTCACCCTCATCCTACTTTGCATGTTAGGACTAAGAATGTAATTCATTTTCCAACTCTCAAATACCATCACCAGGAGCGATTTCCTTCTATCCAGCTAGGAGAACACACATATCCTGCACAATAGGGCCTACAAGGATGCTGGGGAAGGACTCTTCATTAGGGACTCTAGTGGTAGGACAAGGGGTAATGGCTTTAAACTTAAACAGGGGAACTTGAGGTTAGATATAAGGAAGAAGATCTTCACAGTGAGGGTGGTGAGGCACTGGAATGAGTTGCCCAGGGAAATTGTGAATGCTCCATGCCTGGTGGTGTTCAAGGCCAGATTGGACAGAGCCTTGGGCAACATAGTTTAGTGTGTGGGGTCCCTGCTCACAGCAGGGGGGTTGGAACTAGATGATCTTAAGGTCCTTTCCAACCCTAACTATTCTATGATTTCTATGAAGATTCTCCTGAATTACTTTTTTTATTCTAACCAGAACCTTGTTCCTGTTTGTTTAGGAAATAATAGTAGATCAGGATGAGCTGAAACTTTCATAACTCACCCCATTTTCTCCAATAGTTTATTGTTTTGTTGTTTATTTGCTTTTTGCCTGAGATTTTTCACTTTTGAGACACTGGCTCTTTCTATATTTCCAAGAGCTTACTAAAATACTCTTTTGTTACTAAGGTTTTCTTCCCCGTGCAAGTACTTTTAGAACAATCTTAACCTTCTCCATTTTACAACAACAAGCAGATGATAGTAAAATGCTGAAGGCAATATAACCACATGCATACAAACACAAAAAATCAAGTATTTTCTATGTAAGCAGATAACAAGGGTTTTTAACAATTGAAATATTGAGATTCAAAAATATTTCTTCAGTTTTGAATTAGAAAGAAAATAGAGTTTGACAAAACTTCTAAAATCCTATCCTAGAGAATTTAAACATATTTCTGCTGTGGGAGTTTAGTTCACTTTCAAGTATTAAAGAATGTAATGTCATTCAAGTGGATCGATGTTTCCACAAGGACTATGGAACATTTTAGTCTTTCTCTGTTTTAAAGAAATGTTTTTGTTGTCTCCAGATTACCAGGATCATCTTCTTCTTTATGATGTTTCATGTGCAGTGTTAGGTAACTATAAAATCGTTTATTTAACTGTGTTTTTACCTGATCTGAATTTTGATTTTTCTCCAGCTTAAGTATCTTTATCTTGTCCTCCCTCACATTTCCCTCAGACATCCTACTACTTTTATTACTTTTCTGTAGACCTTCACAATCACCCTTCATTCCTCAAATTGTAGTTCAACAAGTATTAAAAACTGTCATACCACACACCTTCAACCTATGCTACTACTTCAGTGTACTTAAAATTACTGTAAGTGTTCTAGTTAAGGCCCCTACATTCGATTTGAAATTAAGAAAAAGTTCTTCACTTGGAAAAGATAATTTTTAGAGATTTTCTTCTGCCAAAGTGGTACATTGCTGGTGTACATTTTGCCCTTATCCCTGTTATACTACCACACTCAGACAGTCAGACATCTCAGTTTCACTGCTTGAATATCAGGTTACTGTTCAGCTAATTCCCTATGTCTCCTTTCTGGTCAAATTATGCCCTGATGTGACAGTTTTCTCCAAGATCTAGAAAGCCCCTGAGGAAACAGAACAACCTTCCACTCCAGAGAAACCCCTGGGAATGGAGAGCTCCCTGAAACCCAGCTCCTCCCTGGCACCACCATTGTTAGGTCAATAATGCCTTTGGTCACTAGAGGAACTCTGTTGAGCAGCTGGAGTAGTTTATGTTGTTTAGAGCTCTGGTTCTCTAGGTCTGCTAGATTCTGAAATATTTCCAATAAATTTCCACTGATCTTACATGGCAATTGTTCACAACTACAGCATTTTGAGTGTCTGTAACTGAAAGCACAGTAGTAATTTATTTTGCCAGCTACTGTCCCAGAGCAAAGAAAGGAATACCTGTTTGAGGATTTCAGTGCCTCCTGGAACCATTGGGGCTTGTGCTTCTGCAGTCTTATGAATTATCTTGAAAACAAAGTGAGAGGTTCTCATATGAGAAAAAGAGTAGCAACAGACTTGACAGAAAACAACATCAATTTTCTAGGTCAACACTCACAGCTCAAGAAATGCACAGTTTAAGAATACAACAAACTCCGAGTGCTCACATGAGGAACTTCTACTGTCCAGTGTGCCTGTAACAATAAACCCAGAGATCCACAGTGCAGTTCATACTTATTACCCCAACATAAAGCAATACTGTTCACTTTTTGTAACCCAGAACAATCTACCTAATCATTTACTGGATAGTATCAGATGATGGTGTTTTAATGTAGATAGCACTTTCTGTCTTAGACATTCGAATTAAGCATCTATGATGACCACAGCTAAAGTTAGAAGAGTTAGTATTTTCTTGTTCTCTGGAAGTGGCACTGTGTGACTTCACAGCTCTATTATTCATTTTTGTTTTAAGATAAATCTGTACTTTGTCAGAAAGAAAAGGAAAGGAAAAAGAAAGAAGAAAATCAACCATCTCTCCAGCATCACAACACAGTGCTAGGAAGTGGAGCTCTTCAGGTGGCTGCAGATCATGAATCTATTGGTCGTCTGCTCACCTGGTTCTTCACGATCCTTTAAAGCAGTAAATACAAATCTCTGGAAGTACACATAAATCTAAATGCCCCATATAAACCAATTCAAACTAAGGAAAAGCAGTTTGAAGACACCACCTTGTTTCACTTTTTACTATACTCAACGTTGTAGCTTAGGAACACTGAGAAAGCACAACTCTTTTGAATGGGGAAAAAGGCCAGACAAAGCTTTCCATGAATCATTTTATGGTGGGGCAAAAACCAACAAAACCCAAGCAAACCCAACCCAAACAGGTAACCATGCAAGAAACATACAGCTGAAGCACCATGCTCAGAAGCAGCTTCATGGCCTCATGTCTGAAAGACCCTCCATAAACAAAAGGCTCTTAGCAGCCATGCATAGAAAAGACACATGCCTGAATGTAATCATCTAAGTAGTGGATATGAAGGAATACATGCAGATTATTCAGTCAGAAAAACATGGTTCAGATTTTATTTCCAGTGATTGCTCACTAAAACATCTTTTGAGACAATAGCTATAAACTTTTAGTTGAAGATGTCCTTGCTCATTACAGAGAGGGTGGATTTGATGACCTTTGAAGGTTCCTTCCAACCCAAACTCTTCTATGATTCTATTAGCAAGAGAGAAGATGATTTGTGTAAAAGAATACAGCAGGACCAGAAAAGAATTATTTCCTTCTAACATACACACATCCCAAGACAGAAAAATGACAAAAGTTCACTTGTGTGCTTAAAGTAATATGGTTTGATCGGTTCTTCCCAAATATAGAGCAAACATATATTAATAATCAAAAAAGAACTTCTATAATACAGAAGAGAATATATCTGCAAAATGGAAAAGCAGCTACACAGTCAAAAATGTTGCCTCAAGTATTTACTCAATCAGAAGAATCAATTCAACTGTAGGGTTAACTAAGCAAACCAGCAAATACCTATTCAGGAACATAACAGTGACAACCACCCACCACAAATATATCACAGGTCTTGTATCGTACTTTGAGATACCCAAAGGGGAGGCATGCTGAAATACCAATGGAGATTACATTTTTTTGTCATTTGCTATGTTAACATAAGCATGAAACCAGTTTCTGAAGGTTCGCATTACATCATACTGTATTACATTACACTGTTAGGCTCAACTGCAGGCATTCACATTAAGATGATTGCACTTTCTTGACTCTTCATGAAAATGAAGAGCCTTCATAAAAAATCAGAATTTCTAATGAATTAAAAAACCACCACACGCATGTATTGGCAACAGATTCACTGGAGGGAGAGACCATAAGAAAGTTTCTTCCAATCTACAAAAAAGAGTTGCAGAGCTGAATGCAAGTTCCTACAGCGATCTTAAGTATACAGTTCTACTGCATATTTCAGCATGTTTTAAATTATTTTTTCTTAAAATAACACCCTCATGTAAGTGCTTTTGTTGAATGAAGCAGAAGTGTTTGCAGAGGTTTTTCGATTATTATAGACTTAGTAGTTCGTCCCCATTTGAAATAACAGTCAGCTTTTGTCAAAAAGAAAAGCTTCAAACAATTTACATCTTCGTGTATTTTCAGACATAATCACAATCCATTACTTAAAAAAAAACAAACCCACACCACCACAAACCTCATCCCAGGACATTTCATGTTTAAATTCTTGTTTTACAGCCACAGTAAAATACCATCTGTTTCAATAAACCAGAGAAAAAAATCAAGGTGAGCCCTCTCACTGAAACAGGACAATAGAAAAATGCATGCTTCCCTAATTAGCTTAGATTTAGGTTCTGTCCTTCAAACTTTCACTACCACCTTCACAATCCATAACCAATAGCCCCAGCCATGATTTCAATAGTATAAAATGCAGCTGTCTCTGCAGCAAGTGAAGAAATCCAAAGCAGAAGAAACCTCATCATTTTTTACTTGACAGCAGCCATTTTCTACCTCATCTAAAAATAAGGGGTGAGGGTGACAAAAACCTGAGAGTTACTTGATTTTAGTTCTTCACAAATATAAAATAAGGATTCATGTTAGTCCTTCACACACCTGCTGCACTCTTACACGAAGACA
>NW_009910472.1:10676-37401 GCF_000696875.1 Nestor notabilis
AGAAACATGGGTTAGGTCATGACTAAGTCCTGTTAAGGTGTCTGTTCAGACCCACCATTCATTCTCAGTAAGCAGTGCAGATATGCCTTCAGCTGGTGACATTAATCATCTCCATTAAGGAAGAGTGGTCAAAAAAAAGGGTATTCCTACAAAGCAGGGAGTAGTACCCAGCCCTGAACTACCAGAAACAATGATTCCTGACGATGAGAAACACCACATTGATTTGCACAGGCTGACATGTCCCAACATTCAGGATTAATTGACATACACCATGTATTGCATTATCTCTGTTGCCTTGCTTCCTCTTCCACATTAACCAAGTCAGAGCTATCAGTGAAGATGTTTAACTATCTTAAGTGTGTTATGTGTGCAGAATACTGGACACTGGTTTGACGTAGTACATATGTTCCTGTGGTGTAGATTTCCAAGGGCTATTGGCATGGGAAAATCTTATTTCCTTGCAATTGGCCAGTTCAAATAACTATTATCTTTGTAATGGCTAAGAACTAGATTTCTAGACATCAGCATCAGCTCTTGGTTAGTAAAGATACTAGCAAGTGAAAATCAATGTTAAAAAAAAAAAAAAAATAGTGGCACTACAATGCACAGTTTAAAAAACAGTATTCTCTCGTGCTTTAAGAGTACAGTTTACTTTCTCAAATAATCCAATAAACAAATGCTTGAGAAAAGCTTTTCCCAAAGACAGTTTCCTAAAAGTTTCTGTCCACTTTATAAAAAGTTAATAAAATTAAACTTGCATATCACTTCTCCAAACATACACCTGTCAGTTCCTAGTTTTCCTTCAGCTCTAATGATCACCAAACCTGACAACATGGTCAGGTCTGGTTCACATGTTGTCTGTAGTACTGTTTTGTTCATATCTGAGTAAGTCCATTAAGTAAGACATGTCCCTAGCTTTGCTTGCAAATGACAGTCACTCTGTGCGTATGACATTATGGTTCTCTCATCTCTTCTGGGAACACAGACTTCCTTTTTTAACTTTATGTCTCTGAAATACAGCACCTACAACCAATATATTTGCACTGCTGTTAGAGTCATGGAGACCTTTATGAACTTACCTGTAATAAATCTGTCTGTCATTCCTAGCCATCCAGTCAAGCACAGCTGCTGGTAATGCTTACAGTCTCTAGCTCTCTCATGTTTTTGCTAAGCCTGAAAACACTGCCCCATGATTCATCATTCGTGTCATTGCTATGAGGTTCAAAACTACCCTTGAATTAGATGCTCTTGAGGCAATATATAAAAACAAAGCAAACATTTTTCTACACTAACTCAGATTGCAACAGCAAAGATTAAGGAAATTATGTTTTCAATGTACATCTATAGTTAAAACCTACAAGGATAACTAAATTTATATTCTACTTTTGACCTATTCTAACTTCACCTCACTGTCATCTTAAAGCAGGTTAAAGCTACTGGTTTGTTTGCATATCCATTCAAAAATAGAGACAAAGTCAGTCAGTCCATGCCAAAGCACATTTCTGTGCATCTGTTTGGATACCTTTAACCAGATGCAAGTGTTCACCACAAAGAGAATTCAATTATTTATAAGACATCGTTATCTTGTTCAGTTCACTGCATAAACATTCTTTAAAACTCATTCCTACTGTCTACTCTGGCACTCCTGCTTTGTTTAGAATTCCAATAACCTACAAGTTTCTTTACTGGTGTTCTCTCTCAATTTTTGTGGTCATAAAAGGGGATAAGGGATAGAGAAGTACACATACATGCACACACATCCAAAATATAGCTTTTAGTAGCAAAAAGTGATGCATTTGTAGTTTAACAGATGTTTTTCCCATGGAAAGGAGCAGCCCTGAAGAACAGCTGGCAATGCTCCACAGAGCACTTGTCCTCATACTGGAACACCTGAGATTGTACCATATGAAAATGTCTCATATAATTAATTTCAGCTAAAAACATAAAATACTCTGTCCCGCTACATGTAATACATCTGATAAATCTACAGTTTGACATTGGAGGCCTTCATCTCAAAAATCTCTTTTTAATTAGAGTTTATATAGCTCTCCTGGGTGTATTGAAGACCTACCAATTTGTGCGCAGCCAAAGCATTCCTTTATTTGCAATATAATCCTGAAGTGTCAGTGTCTGAGTGTCAGCAATTATTTTATGCAATGCAACTTGTAAGAGATTCAACTATTCTGCATATTGCAAAGATCAATTCAAATGACATACAATTTCAAAGTACAAAATTCCCAAGTTCTTCCTGCAGTTAAGAGTGACTCTACCGAAAGAAGAGATTGTACTGCCATTGACTTCCAACTCAATTTTCTCTGTGCTAGACAGTTTACGGTAAAGCACAGAGGTAATTGCTAGGATGTGGGGGTTGGGATTTTTGTTTTGTGGGGTGTGGTGGGGGTGTTGAACACACTCATACAAGATTCTCCAGTAGTCTACAGAGCTTGTGGATTTCTAATTTCATGTGTAAAACTATGCCCAATCCATTTTGTTGTTGTTGTTGTTGTTTTTCTCATGTAAACCACTATGTCTACCACTTTCAAACAACAAGATCAAAGTTAAGAACTGAGCAAAGGAAGTTTACAGTGACTGATTTCATGCTTAGCTTCTGCACTAGACCACAAAGAGTAGGGAGGACTCCCAGTTGGACACAGAAAAGAGCAAGTCTTAGAGATCATAATAAATAGTCTTCTTTCTGGAATCCTGACATGAATTCCAATTTTGAGTTAATCTGATTGCTCTGAGGTTCTTTCAGACTCCCTGCTTCATCCACTTTTTTTTTTTTTTTTTTGACCTTTCAGTAAGCCTCAGAGCACAACTTCCATTTTTTATATGCACAAATATTACAGAAGCACAGAATGGTTGAGGTTGGAAGGGATCTCTGGAGGTAATCTGCTTCAATGCCCTGCTCAAGCAGGGCTACCTGCAGCCAGCTGCCCAGGACCATGTCCAGATGGCTTCTGAATTATCTCCAAGGATTGACACCCTCGAGACTGGCCATTCAGCCAGTTTTCAACCTACTTCAGTATCTCTCCTCACATCAGAGGCAGGCCCCAGGCAATCCCTGCAACCTGGGACTTCGAGGGCTGCGTCCTCCTTATAAAGCTCAGTCTGTCTCAGTGCCTCTACTCTAGCAGGGTAGAAAGTGCTCTGTAGTGTAATCTCCACATCCAAGACTGATACTGTGGCACTATTTTAACTGAGTATCCCTTACTTTGCCCCCCTTTTCATAAAACTACTGCATCTATTGGCTGTCTCATTACACAGACATTTCCTCCTCAAACTGCAGACCTCTCATGGGTCTTGTTCCACAGGCTTTCTGTACTTAGGTAGCAGAGGCAAAAGTCTTGGCCTCATTGGACCTGAATAGGACCCTTGTAATAGATTCCATCTGGATCAAAGCTTTAACATGCATTTAAGTGTATGATAAATATAAGGTGAGCTGTCCAGTATTTTTCGCTAAATAAACCGGAGGGTGGTGGATGAGGAAACCAACAATAAAACCAGGTTTTTTACAATATTTGTGGATTTGCCAATAAAAACCCCAAACAAACTACAGTCAAAATAAATAAATAAATGAGGACCTTGAATTATGTGAGTTCATAAGCAATGCTGCCATAACTTTTACTTTGGAAGATTCCATATATACTCTTTCCTCTGCTTTCAAAAACATGACGTCTAACTGTAAGGAGGCATTTGACCAGATATTCCTCCCTTCTGGCATCATACTAACAGTGCAGCAACCATAGCAAGCCACCGGAAAGGGAGGCAAGGAAAGTGAGTGGATTTTATACGGAGACATAGAAAATCATATTGAAAAAGTACTTTCAGAGATGCACTTAAGATTACATCTTATGGAGGGCTAAGTCACTGCCCTTGGCAAAAAAATTCCCCCAAAAATATTTCCTTGTCCTCCCAAGTTTATACAAATATCTGAGGCTCCCAGACTTTCCAGCCCTCTACCTAAAGACTGATGTTCTGCATTTACTGAGCTATTTTTCTCAAAGTTACTTTTATTTTTAAGAATATACGCATAGACTTGGTAGCTTCAATACTGGTGGAACAGAAAAGCCTCTTTCATTTTCTTAACATTTTCAGTAGTACTCTACATTTTTGCTTTAATGGAAGAGCACCAGTATATGCTTTTAACTGTTATTTGTTGCCTGCAGGTTTCCCTAAGGTTTCTGCAAGACGACAGTCATTTTACTTCTCCAGTAACCTTTCAAGATGTAATTGCACAGAAAACAACACAAAACATGTGGACAAAGTAATCACAGAACAAAGAGCAGGCTTTGTCCACATTAAAAAAAAAAAAAAAAATAAAGTAATATGATCATCATCATTTTAGTCTTTAAAAAAAAAATAAAAATTAAATGAGTATCAGATATAAGCTTTTTGTAATATATTAGCCTTGCCTCCTTTCTATTCAAAATACAAAAAGAAGCTTCCTATATAAGCTAGATAGGCAAGAGAAAAAAAATGTTATACATTAAGGGAGAGGCTGCAGCATAGACCTTGGGCTGCAGGAGGTGCCCAGATCTTTCTCCTTCACAGGACAGCTGCAGATCTGCCTGCAGAAGGGGTATCCAGGTGGAGGACCTCTTGCAACAGGTAGCTGAGCTGCAGGAGGTGGTGGGTAGGAGGATGCATAGCATCAGGGATGCTGTAGAGGAGATAGACAGCCGGTTCCAATTGGAGTCTGAAAGACTTGGGGGTGTTGGATGATGAGAAGCTCAGCATGACCCAGCAGTGTGAATTTGCAGCCCAGAAAGCCTGGTCTGTATCAAAAGAAGCATGACCAAGTGAGGTGATTCTCTCTCTCTGCTCTCGTGAGACCCCACTTATAGTACTGTTAAGCTCAGGGGCTCCCAGCACAAGAAGGATGTGGACCTGTTGGAGTGAGTCCAGAGGAGGGCCACAAAGATGATTAGAGGGCTGGAGCACCTCTTCTATGGAGACAGGCTCAGAGAGTTGGACTTGTTCAGTCTGGAGAAGAGAAAGCTCGAGGGAGACCTTATAGCAGCCTTCCAGTATCTAAAGGACACCTACAAGAAAGCTGGAGAGGACCTTTTTACAAGAGCATGTAGTAACAGAACAAGGGGGAATGGTTTTATACTGACAGAGAGTAGATGTCAATTAGATATTAGGAAGAAATTCTTCACCGTGAAGGTGGTGAGACACTGGAACAGGTTACCCAGAAAAGCTGTGAATGCCCTATCACTGGAAGTGTTCAACCTGGTGTAGTAAGAGTCCCTGTCCATGGCAGTGGAGCTGGGACTAGGTAATCTTTAAGGTTCTTTCCAACACAATCTATAGGATGAATCTATCATCAAAATGTACCTTTAAGTTTGGTGACAGACTTTCATGGCCTTATGACTTCAAAATGCATGCTAAATAATAGACAGAGGGGAGGGTAAGGAGATGAAATGTCTGTTACTAACTATAAAGCAATTCTGCCAAAAAGTTATACAAGTCTGCATATTTAGGAAGACAGCACTTCTGCTCATTGTCCAAGTTCATAGTCTGTAAAAAGTTTCTACAGAAAGTGCTGCCTTTATGCATGTATTTAAGTATAGTTATTTTATGCACACATGTAGTTGTTCTGACCTAGCTTTGGCATCTCTTCTACATGATTTTATGTAACAGAGATGCTGCTCTCCATGTTCCTACTTCATGATGAAGATCTGGAACTACGCATAATCTGTGTTCAATTAAACTGATTTCCATTAAGTGTCAAGCAGTTTAGGAGCATAACTTTATTTTCAAAAGCATCCAAATCTCTGAGGAGGCTTATTTTTCATTAAAAAAAGATAAGGGTTTAGGACTCATTCACTAAGGCACTTTAGATAATATCTGCTTTTAATGAGAAAAGCTTCTTTTGTGAGTTTTTCTTAAGTGTCCCAAATTTTCAATCCTCCTCATTTCCCAGCATTCTCTGATGCAGTTCTACTTTTAATGTCTTTCAAGCTGAGTAGAAGCAAAGCTGAAAATAGAAGGTTTTCAAAAGATGCAAAACTGAGGAAAAAGTGCTCTGCAAACAAGCCATTATTTAGCTTTTAAATGTAGTCACTGTTGCTTGCACTTCCTTTTCCTTGCAACATTCTTAAATATAAACAGAGATTTCAAATTAATCTAGTGTGGTGTAGATAAGAAGAAATATATGAGATAGTATTTTTCAGAACTATGATGGTAGTAAAACTACAGTATCCAATAATTTAATTTAGGATAAGATCCTTGGGAAGACATGAAGGACAAGGATACTTCCAAGTCACAGCACATAGTCTGACTTGCTATTAGAAACTAATTTGCACTGTAGGAGAGATGTTTCTTATAATTACATTTATATACGAAAATCTTTCAGTTTTCCTCAACTGCACTGAAAGTAAATCTTGGTTTATTTCTTTTTTTTCCTCTGTGATAGAGCAAACAGCATTTGCCAGATGCTTGAATAACACAGACTTAGGGAAAAGTCTGGGTTTGTTTTTATACAGCAAGTAGCATCTTGGTCCTTTGCCTACAAAACTCAGAAGTGAGAAGAGCCAATAAATTATTTACCCCTCTGTACCTCAGAGTGCTCAGGAGGTTTCTCCATCCAAAGCAGAAAATATGAAGTATGGGATGGTTATGTATTGTGGAATTCATCAGGCACAAGACATTTATAAACCGTGACAGTCCAGAAACACACTCTCACCACTCTGCCAGACTATTTCCATAAAAGCAGGTCTAGACTATTCATGCGCTGCACTTACACATGTTGAAACATTAAAACCATCCAAAATTCAAAAAAAATACAGTGATTTTTTTTTCTTATTAAGATATAGTTCATATGGTGCTTTTTCATACACTAAAGATGCGGTAAAGAACTATGGCAGTGTATATAGCCACCCCATTACAACAACGCTCAAAATGTGTCATCAGAGTAGGAAGAAGGTATCATAAGCAGAAATTTGGCATCTAGTTGGCAGCAGAATTTTATCTTTGCGGCTAATCAGGGCCAATTGAAAAGCTTGTCACATTGTTGTCCACAGCCACCCACCTTCTTGTTTAATTCAGGCTTTTTTTTTATTTATATGTAATATTTAACTAGGTCTTCAGAGAAAGTTTAAACAGAAAGCCTCGCAAGAAGCAGCCTTGAATCTTGACTCCTGAAGAGAGTTTCAGGGAATGGAAATCAACACAAACTTCAGAAGACTAATTCTTGAGGCAGAATCTCCTCCCATTTGACCGGGCAATACAGGAAGACAATGGAAGGTGGGACTTGCCAAAACCAGATCCCAAAAAATCTGTGTCAAGATGGTTTCCTGCCCAATTTTTATGTTGTTTTGCAATTATTGGGGAAGCTCTGTTTCACTAAACCAAAAGCTATAGAAAACCAGACATAATTTTCTTCGCAAGGTACCACTTTGTTGTCATTCCAGTTTTCGTATTACTTCATTCCAAGAACCACACCATCATACTGGAGCCTAAGAAAAGAAAGATGATCTGCATTCATTCTGCTGCTTCAGCTCAAACCACTCAAAGACACACCCAGGTACTATAGAACAGGGAAAAGAGTGGGAGAAAATAAGGCTGAGAGAAAAAGCAAGTGAAAGATCCACTTTTCTGTATACTTCAATTGCACTTCATTCTGAATAAAAATTAGGGTTTACAAGATTAGGATGAAATACAGGATGGGCCCTAGGTTTATTTCACTTTTAAACCCAAAATTAAGAAACCATGCTTTCTAAAACTGAATTTTAAATTGAAAAGAAGAACCGGATACTCTTCCTTTAAAGCTGAGCACTACTTGTTACTTAAAATAACAAATACATTTTACTCATAATTTATGTTCATGCTTCTGCGCTCCCAACATAGCTGCGGGAATTCACAGCAGCAGATGGAAAAAGGAGTTTCATTTCCTTCCTCAGCATTCAGTATTTTAACATTTACCTCTAAATTAAAATCCGTTTGTAACAAACGCATTGTCACCAGTCATTTTATGCTAACTACTGAAAAATTACATGATCACACACAGATTCTAAGGATGCAGAAATGAAACCAATCATTTTCATATTAATCATCTGACTTGACTTGATCATTGCATCGCCAGGGTACCATTTGATAACAATAACTGATCCCAGCTTTGTCTGTTTCTTATACTATTTCCCTTTATCAGCTATAAATATTTAACATAACAAAACTAGGAAAGGCCCCTTTCAGAATTGCAATTAAACTTGACATAGATGACATTTCAGGAACTGAAAACAGAAGTATACAAATGTTGTACAAATGTACAACAAAAGTTGTTGAAAGTTACCCCACAAGAGAGTAGACCTAAACTTTCTTAATATAACTAAGCCATTATGAGGTTAGAATGAGTCTTGAAAAAAGAATGGATACAGTTTTTTCCATCCAGCATCAGAAAAGGAAAATTAAAATTAAACTGCACTAGAGCTTTTTAAAACAAACAACTATTTTTAAGAACTGGAAAAAGTGGGGTTTGTAACAAGGAGGTAGAAAAACTTCCTAGTAGTTTGACATAATCGCTGTCTGAGTGGCAATAACCTTCCAGGTTTCTGTTGAACTATGTCTTCTTAAACTCATTCCCACCCTCTTTCCTCTTCCCAGTAGGTCTTTATGAAGATTATGGCAGTGCATTAGACAGGTCACCTGCACAGAAGAAATGGATACAGCCTGTCCTAGAAGTTCTGTACTGTGCTCAGCACCACCCCAGCACATTTAACCAACGCAGGTGGCGGTGGATCCTCAGGAGGAGAGGCTTTGCCTGTATGATCCTTATAATTGTATTGCAGGACAAAGTAATTGCCTAAGCAAAGAAAAATGGTGTGCAGGTATAGATAAAGGTAATAGAAGGAAAGGTATTCCATGTTAATAATTAACCAAGTGGAAAGGCCTGCCTTTACAGTGAACCAGGGGAAAAATGCATAGAAAGACCACACAAAGATGAAACTCCAAATAAGGAAAAGTAACTCCAGAAGTTACATGGTGTCTTTTTCCCACAGAGGAAAAAAAGATAGAGAAATTGATGTACAGAACAGTTTTTGCATAATTCTGTCTCAATCTATTACCCCATTTCAGTTCCTGCTAACTAGAGCAAGATCTTTATGAAGTATTGGTTATCTGTGCATACAGAACTGTGAGTTATGCCCATGTGCCCACTTACTCTGAATAGCACATACCAAGTACGATGAAAACTATTAGAAAAAGCATTTAAGAATAAAAAATAACTGGGGGAGGAGGGGGGAAATCAATAGATACAATATTTTCTACTCTTGTTATTACTCATGGTAAAGGCATCTCATTGCCCAGAAATTATAATTGCATCAAGAAAATCCAGTATTTCAGGCCCTAATTTGCTCACCTATAGTTCAAATTTTAGAATTAGTCTGGATGCATGCAAAGTTAATAAATGTGTTTTTAGATGTACTTCACACACACAAAGAATGTCATTAGACTTTCATAAAGAAAAGAAAAAAAACCCAAACAGAAAAGTGTCTATAAAAGCCAGGAACCTTAGCTGAAATTAACACAAAATGTCATTGATTGCATTTCTCTATGCAACACTTTCAAAATATAATGTGCTAACTCATTATCCCAGAGTAATGTTTGATATTCACATTAAATACATGATTATATATTCATTCATGTAGAACCAACATAAAAAGCACCATGTTATACACTCAGAGTTGGCAAAGTTTTGAATCTCTGCGTGTCATTCCTCAGGTCATTAGTCTTTTGCCAGTGGTCCAAAAATTGCTATATAATCAGAAATACATGAACACGCCTATAGCTCTCTACAAGGAATAAATCTTCATTTATATACCTTGCATTAATAAATACTTATCACTGGGGGAGAGGGAAAGAAACTGTTAATAGAAGGATATTACAGACTAATCAAGGTGTCCTTGGCTGACTTATACAGTGGTATTTCATATAATGAGGACCATGATAAAGTTTGTGTTCCAAAACGTTTTATGTCATTTTAACCTTGCCACAGGCACCAAGGTTAGTGCTAATCACTCCAGTCAAAGCCATTAACTTTGAAAAGCTAAAACCTAAAAAAGGACATTAATGAACTTAAAAAAATACCAGCAGTTAATATGCAGGCTCTTTAGCTGAATTCATTATACAGATACTGCACAACATGTGCCTCACAGGACACTGCATTCTGTAGGTTACAGAACTGATTCAACTCTGAAACATCCTGTGAGAAACAAACCAACCAACCACGGGAAAATTTCAATTCCCCCACACCACCAACAGTCTAGTGTTGTAGGATACGAAATGAATGAAAGCAAAGGGTCTAATCTGTATGCTTCTGACTGGACCACAAACAACCAATGTAGAAGCAGGGGACTGCTAGAGATATGCATCAGGCTACTTTCCACTCTTCTCACTGCAAAGGTTGGGGAGGGTTAATCCTAGGAAAAGCAGCACTTTACTGCCTGCAGAACATCTGGGCAGCTCCGCACAGCTGTTTCCTGAAATGGTTCCAAAGTAACAAGTTCTCTTAAGAACTTCAATCTAACTTATACCAGGAGCTTCTCTAGCAAAGCTAAACCAACAAAAAGGTGATACATGAGGTATTCAGCAGACTTTTCTGAAGCAATTAATGTTAATTTCAGCTAAAGGAAATTGCCACATTGCCACAAGTGCTGGCAATCAGCAGCCTAACATAACCTTTTACCATAAATTTGAACTCTTATGAATCATGTGGAAGCCTCTGATATAACAAAAAACAGATCACATCAATTTTATCAAGTGCAAGCTGCAGAGTAAGGGAGAAAACAGACACTGATAATTACTGCGTTGTAACCCTTGAGCTGTATTAACATGGAAAGATGTGATTTATCCACAAGGTAGAATAAGTGAAGTGTGATGAAGGGTGGTGGCTAGCTTCACCACACTTTTGAAGATAGCACTTTAACAAAAACTTGATTCCACAGTCATCAAGGACAACAAAAGGGGTCAAAAAATCTCCATGAGCTGATACTCCAGTCATCCATCAGCTTCAGAGTGCAAAGTAAGCTGTGGAAACTGCCTTTGGCAAAACATTTTGTGAACAAATGGCAAGAGTTTCTATAATCACTCCTCAAGCCACTCTGTTCCTGCTGGGAGGACTGCTCCCTGCAGAATTCCCCCAAATATAACCGCAATGCAGACTATTCATTGCTAGATCAATGGGCTAGCCGAGAAAACAGCCAAGATATGCATAACAGGGACATCTCCAGCTCAGGGTAAGAATCCTTATAATCCATTATCTCCTCCCATCCCCCATCCATACAGGTATAAAAATGCCAAAATCTACAGGGAGAAAAAAAAAAAAAAAATCTTCTGAGAAGGACTGAAAGGTTTGCAACTCCTTAGGGATATGTGGGTCATTTAACAAAGAGTAACAGCACTTAACAAAACAAAAAACAAACCCCAAACCCAAGCGCTAACCACAGGCATGTTGAAGCAATATGTATTACATTAAAAGGAGGTATTGAGATTACTCAAGTCTTTCCCAGAATTCTCCTTCGATTTCTTAAAGCATTTGTTCCCTTTATCTATGTCACTAAACAACCTCAAACATTTCTGTACACTAAATATCACTAACTGCTTTCAAGCTATTCATTATCCCTTGTCACATTTTGCCTATTTTTGTTCCCCAGCTGAACATTCTTATTTAGGACTCAGTCCATCAGCTCCTTTTGTTCTGTAAATCTGGCACAGGCATCTTCATTCAAGGTGGCCTCACTCTAAAGTGTCATTAAGCAGCAAAGGGAACAGCTATAATGCTGGTTACTGGCACAATTAAGCCAATACCATTTTAAATAAAAAAGCATCTGAAGGAGGAATGTCTTGTCAATCTGTGAACATTTTTAAGGGATAGGAAAGAAAGAAAAGTCACACCCAGAACTGCCTTGTTATACCTGCTATCATTACCTTAAACCAAACTTAAAACTTATATTAGAAATGCAGACTTCTTGATTCCCCATCTCTGTTGAGGACTTGATGCTTCCTTGGTGGCTCTCACTGCTCAGAAATGAGGCTTCTGGACACAGTGCTTCCCCTTGCTCTGGTGTTGAAGGCAACCTCTCTGGAGATACTCACTTCAGGAAATCATAACTAAGAGTAACTTGTAAATTTCTACTTTGTAAATTCCAGCACATTAGGCACAGTTCCTTTCCAGTCTGCAGTTGATAAGTTGGTCAATGTGTCTCTCTAACAGTATATATTAGCTCTTAACATTTAGTGAAAGCAGGGAGAGAGCTGGATGGCTTAGCGGAGATAGGAGTAAATCAAGAAAAAAATCCTTCTTCGTAAGACACATGATTTTACTGCCATCTTAAAATAATAGCCACTTGCTAAATTAATTAATCTTGTCTCTGATATGTGTGACTACACTGACTATGATACACCTTGGAAGAATGCAGAATTACTTTAGCAAAAGCTTTGTAAATTGTAAATGACACAAAAAATGCAAGGCCAGAAAGACAACCTCATCTCAAACAACTGGAGACAGTAACTAGTGGCCTAATCAAACATGTAATATTTAAACTCTGCATAACAATAAATAGCTATACAAGAAATCTTACTACATACAAAGAAAAGTAATGATTAAAGAAAATGAATACTGGTCTAATTTCAGTTAAAATAACAAAACCACACAAGACTTGTCAGGGCAAGGATTAGGATCTTTGGGAGTAAGTCTCAGTCCTGTTTAGGATGATGTGCTCCTCTAATGCCCCATCCAAACCATTCAAAGTTTCAATATAAACTTCAAAGGGAGGAGGTTGAGTGCATAACAGCTGCAGAGAAAGGGATTATTTAATGTCAAATGTTACACTGCTTTTATCGTGACACTTCCTATATTTGGTGGTATATGTATTTTTTGAAAGCTCCAGATTTTGGAGAACAACTGTTAGGTAAGCAACTGTTCTTTCAGCATAAAGTTTCCAATTGCAAGGAAAAGCTTGAGAATATTCCATACAGAGCTCACTCTCTCATTAAAAAAAATTAACCTTATTCATTTATTTATTCCTTGACAACACTATTTGGGAAAAAGTCAGTTATTAAACAAGTAGTATTGTCCATCTCTTAAAATCTATATTTAATGTGAGTCTGAGAGACAAGGCTGCAATCCCAGTTAAATTTCATGTATTTTTAGTCTCCACAGTATTGTATTTACCTTCAGTACCTAAACTGCTAAACCATACAGGTTATCTGTCCTATAGCATAATGTGTGTAAGGTCTCAGAGATACAATTGCCTGTATCTTCAAAACATCATCACACCAAATATTTATTAACAGGATAAAAAAAATCTTCAGTTATTCATACAGCCATTAAGTCCAAGAAGTGAGAATCCTGCTAACTTACTACTCTTACTACTTTGGATGGGATCCAAAGTCCTCTCATTGCAGGCCATGACTTCAGAAATTTGACAATCATGCCCTTGAAAAACATTAACAGGAATAAAAATAATCTAAAAAAAAAAACCCTAAAAAAACCCAAACAAACAAAAAAAAAAAAGCCCAGGCAGAAGCTTTTGACTGTGGATTGTGAATGCCACTGAGGCTCTGTCATCAATATCACTTTTTAGTAGTCACTAGTATTCACTACTTTGTTCATTCATATCTCTTGAGACCTTTTTAGAAGTTGTGTTCTGCAACGTTACAAGTTTCCTGTCCCTTCTACTGCCAAGTTCTTAAACTTTGTCCTATGTATCTCCAAGCAAGGTATGCTGCTTCAGTATACAAATTAGTGGGACAATTTTCCTTGAAGTTTTAAATTATCATATGTTGACTCTATCTTAACAGTGCATAACAGTAGAATAAACTGGCAATTATTTGAGATTTGTGTATATGTCATCACTGATAATTTTTATTTCCTTCCAGCTTAGAAACACACAAAAAGTGTCAATTTAATAGAGAACTCCTTCAATAAAGAACACATGGGTACATAACCTTCTCTTGCAAGAGGACTGCTTCTTTTACAAACATGTATCGGTTAAAATACTTAGAAAACAATTTTTTACAGCTCTATAATTCTTGATTATCAGAAAAGAGTAATAGTCTAATGTGTCTGGTGTCATCTACACAACTTGCATAACATCATTCTTTCAAGACAATAGTCTCAACATACATTTGATTGTGTCAGGTTTACTTCCCTCTATCTTTGTAATCCATATTCCTTGAAAAGTCACTCTACAGATCACTCTCTGCAGCTGAACAGTGCTTTCAGAAAGGTACTTGTGTAAGGTTGCCACAGGCCCAGTTACAAAGCACTCCCTCACCTCTGTAACCTTCTGTGTATGAGCTACTTTTAGCAGTTTGCCTTTATAGCAGCCAACAGCTGTACAGTCTAATCTCAGTAACACCTCTTTGCACATACAGGTCTGTTCAGTAAGGTTTTTCCAGAACATTTCTATTTTCTACAGATATCTAATAAATAATCACTTTCACAAAGTAAAAGCCATTAAACAAATGACCATGAATGATTCAGGATGAAAACTAAGAATGCACTTGCAAAAAAGAGCTTCCTGCTTCAGTCTTGCTTGCTTTAAGAAGCTGCAAACAGCTAGATTATAGACATGAAGAGGTCTCCTCTCACTAAATTTAGGCTACATCTGGCACATAGACAGATTCTTAAATGTACAATTTGACAAATTCATTTAGGCATAGAGCACAGGAGCACCAACCCTACAGTTTCACACAAGTTACCCACCATTTGCTCAGACGTGCAAAGTACTTTTACAATCTCCTGGTTAAATTGTTAGCCATATGCAGGCTACTTAATTTAAAGCTATCACACATGTGCAGTATCAGAGCTAAAAAATACCCTAAACAAACAAACAAGATAAACAAACAAACAAACAAACATAGACTTCAGTCTTTTTTTAACTCTGGCCCAGTACAATAAAATTAGACGGAGTGCAGAATACAAGCGCACCATCCAAGTTACATATTGGCTAAGTTCTGAGGGTTCATATAAAACAACTCTATCACAGTTTTGCAGAATATAAACTCACATGCTTCTTTTTTTTTCCCCCCTCAGTAATGCATGTACTTCTGTTTAAATTAACTTCTAAATTCAGCATGCTTACATTCATTCATCATTCACCTACACTGAACTCAACAGTTCAGGAGCATATACATGTAGCAGGACTCTAACTAATATCAGGCATATTTGCTCTGCAAGATAGATTTCCATCTAAGTTGGAATCTGAACCTTAATTTTCAGGCCATTTCTCCCAGCCTTTCTGGAGGTTTTGTTCTCTTTCTACAGTACCCAAAAACCTTCTTTAAACAGAATACCAAGGGTGTGTTAGGTTTCCAGGGAAGACCAAGCTCTTCTTGGTGCAGCAAGAGCTGTAAAACTGTACAGATACTTTGGCAACATACTTAGTGAATTGCATTCTGTGCTTGCCTGAGCACTCCTCTGCTGTTTCAGTGCAAAAGAGAACAAGTGAGCTTTAGCACAGACTGGGAGGAGACAGCTACATACCAGTTCACGGAAAATACACACAAATTATGAGCAATAGTCTAAAACAAATGTAACACTAGTTTACAGGCACTTGACTCAATAAAAGCAAGTCTGATGCTTAACCACAGCAAATCTGTTTTCCTCTTCACATTCTGCAGAATTAGTAAGCAATGTCTATTCTCCTTTAATACAGGAAGTAGTCAGTACGGTTCACTACTAGAACAGAAAGGGTTAATCAGCTCTACAGACTCTGATCTATGCCATTTAAACAGGGGGATGTCTCAAGCTCTCAAACATTAGGCACTAATTTTTGTTCTTCCAAGCAATTACCCCAGATATTTGGCTACCAAGTCAGTCTCACCATCAATGTCTTGAAGGGCTAGGCAACCCAAATCAGTATGTTCCTTTTGCATTTCCAACTAGCCAGTCAGTGCAGGAGGAACACCTTCCACTCCAAACGTACAAGGACTTTGACAAAGAAAGGTTTCTCCTACCATTGCTTCTTTCACACAGTGGGCCCAGTCACGAAGTGACTACTGTTTCTGGTACCAGATCTACCTGGTATGCCCCATGACCCTGCACCTACACAGTTTCTCAGTCTAGGGTTTATTACTTAACTGAACAGGGTCAGGGGGGCAGGGAGGAGGAAGGAATCGTTATTTCACATACGATGTTTTCAGAGTAGCTTTGAGTCAATAGAATATGTGTGAAATATCATTCTTAAAGAAAGGCAAACAACTGCCTGTCCCTACTCCTTTTTTTCCCCTCAAAACTGCAACACTCTGCTTATACTACAGAAATCACTGTTAGCAGACCACATCATCTCATCTCTATAGCCATCAATTGTTCTCTCGTCTCTAGCAGAGAACAGTCTTTCCTGCTTCAGTGACAGCTTTCAAGAAATAGCAACACAGAGAGCTACAGTAAAATGGATTCTCCATCAAGCCAGCTAACAGGACTTCCAAAAGAGAGGTTTAAAAAAAAAAAAAAAAGCAATTTCTTGGGTGAAATTCCCTTATTAACAAGCATCAAAAACATCAAGTATTTAATTTTGCTTATGTTTCCAGATACAGAAATTTGGAGACTCCATAACAGCAAGACATTATTTGCTTTCTACTGCAAACCATCATTTTTGACCTTCACTTATTAATGTCTTCCTCATAAAAACAGGCCAAAAACATCAACCTCTTGCCTTCTCTGAAATAAGCTCCAAGACGATCCTTCTAGCCAGGCTTCATTCTAAACTCACCTTAGATCTCCATCCAAAAGAGCCTTTAACAAGTTAAGCACAAACACATTACCCGCTCTTCTGCAATCACAAGCCACACCAAGTGTACGCTTTTGCTCTTAAGTAAACCAACTCCATACATGAAAACCCCAAGGCCAAGAGTGCTTGGTTCTAAATAGATGGGACTTCCCACCCTCTTGAAGCATCAGCAACCTGCACATTCCTATGCCTGCAGCTGCAAACTGTAGGTACAAATGCCGAAGCAGTGCAAATATTTAGCTATACCTTCTCCCTCAGCAAACCTAACCTTACATTCCCATGCAAGACAATTATACTGTGTAAAGATAGCACCTGCTCACTGCATACCTACTCTCCAAGAACATTCGGAATCATCCTTGCTGAGCTGACTTCTTGAAGTACTTTCTACTCCTGTATGCATTGCAAAGCATAACTACACGTAAGGAAAGTATGGTTTGTTTGTTTGTTTGTTTGAACACATAAATTCTGACACATCACCACACTACCTCAATTTCACCTGCTGAGCCAAACCATAAACTCCACTCCCACTGAAGACAATTAAGTGCATCTGTGCAGATCACAGTAGTAGTTACAGGTGTAACAGGGCCCAGTTTCAAAACAGGATATTCCACCCTGCCAGGCCCTCTCATGTATGAGCAGTCAACATCTGCTCTTCATTAGACATCTTTTACAGATAAAGACAACTTAGGTCTATTTTTCAGACCCTACCCTAAGCTCTAGCTTAAAAAAAAATCCATGTTAAAATAATCTGCCTCCTCTGGACTGCAGAGAACATAACCCACGTCATAGGCACTGTAGTCATACACCTTGGTGCCACACAATGAAAATCATAAGCCATTAGCACATTTTAATGACACCCCAACTGCATTCAAGTTAACCTTTCAGCTGTAATTTAAACCTGGTAAGTACCTACAGCAGCTACTTAAAACATCAGAAGCCACAGTTCAGGAAGAGAGTGTGCCTCCTTTTTGATCTCTGTCTTTCTTCTCCCAGGGCTATAGGCAGCTAATTCTTCAAACCATGAAAGCATAGTACATAGAATAAATAAACATCGTGGATAAATCCACAAATACCACATAAACGAGGCTTTCACTTGCATAATCAGGGCTGTATACCTGGAAGACATAGGATAACTATGTAACTTTGCCAGTGGAAATTTCTGATGTTGGCAATGATGTGGAAATTAATGCACCGGTTTGACCTTGTCTAAAATCAAACACAAGAAATATGGAATGCATAATCATTTTTACCATTTCCATTGTAAAGCCTCACTGTAAACCACTTTGCATTTCTTGAATTTCAGTCTAGTGCTCCATCCATTAGCTAATAATTGTTCTCTAAAAATACTGATGCATAAGCTTGTATTTATTCAAAACCTACTTCTCTCAACACAGAAGGCAGATACAAAGATATACACAAACTGTAAAGGTTGTAGTGACGGAAGGGAGGAAATGGGAGTCGTGAGGAGAAGGGTGATTTTTCACCAGCTACCTACCAAGCCCTGTTGCAACCACCATCTGTGGAGTCTGAAGTAGTTAAAAACATTATAATATTATAAAACTTAGGCTGTGGGCATGGAGAACAACCTGCTGGCCTTAAAAGAAAATCTGTGTTATCCAGGCTTTATACTAACAATACAATGAGTGAAATCTAGACATCAGTGGTGTAATATCTCAAATTACGTAATAATGACTAGAATCCATAATAAGGTGGTTGTGCTGTGAAGGGTATAATAAATTGTTTCAAAAAGAGATAAAAATGAAGGGATTACAAAAGACACGAGATATCTGAGGGGAGCGCTTCATGACAGATATACCACTGCCATTAAGGTACAATCCATCATTAGCTTAATTATCCCTGGTAATAGTCAGCTGAAAGCATAAGCTTCCTTAGGAAAGAACGGTTTACACCCCCCTAAAATGTTCCCCAAGAGCAAAACTAAAATTTCCACTACATTATGATCTTGTCCACAAATAGCATTTTAGGATGAGCTACGTTGCCTAATTGTTTTTCAACAGGCTGTTTCCTCACAAAGAGAGAGCTCTGAGGAATAGCTAAAGCAATAAGGATATCAATCAGCCTGCTATCATCAAGAACGGTATCACAGGATTTCTAATGCAATTGACAGGAGATGCTAAATCCTCCCAGCTGAAGCAAAAGGGGCTCATAGCCCCACAGGATTTCTGGCCATTTTAAAGGGTTTTCCTCAGACTGAAATCTCTGACTTGCTTCAGTCAACCTACCCAGACTGTATAAGCAGTCAGAAGATGATAGAAAATTGGAGAGAATAGAAAACCTGAAAGAAACAATGTCAGATATCTATTCACAACATACATTTACAACAATGCTTCCGAAACAGAGAACATCAGCTGACATTCCAGTGTCTTCCAAAAAAATCAGAATCACATACTACTGACTTGAAACACTGTCAAGAAGCACATCACATCCTTCCAGCTCTATGCAGCATCACACAGTGAAGGTCTGTAGCGCACCAAGACACCTTGAGCTTATGCCAATCTGTATCGGTTTTGAGCTGGTTTTGGCTGGGACAGAGTTAATAATTTTATTCCTAGCAGCTGGTGCAGTGCTGTGTTTTGGCTTTAGTCTGAGAACAATGCTGATAACATACCAATGTTTTAGCTGTTGCTAAGTAGCACTTACCCCAATCAAAGACTTTTCAGTCTCATTCTCTGCCAGTGAGGGGCATAAGAAGCCGGAAGGAATCAGAGACAGAACACCTGACCCAAAGTAGCCAAAGGGATATTCCATACCACAGCATGTCATGACCAGTATTTAAACTGGGGGGAGTTATTAACAAGGGACTGATTGCTGCTCAGGGACAGGCTAGGTATCAGTCGGTGGGTGGTGAGCAATTGTATTGTGCATCACTTATTTATTGGGTTTTATTTCTCTTTTTATTATCTCCTTTTTAATTACAATTATTATTATTGTTGTTCTTTTTTACCTTATTTCAGTTATTGAACTCTTCTTATCTCAACCCATGGGTTTGGGCTTTTTCTGATTCTCCTCCCCATCCCACCGGGGGTGGTGAGAGGCGGGAAGCAAGCAAGCGAGCAGCTGTGTGGTACTTTGTTGCCAGCTGGGGTTTAACCAATGACAGTTTTCAATGATGTAATTCCTCAGGGGTCTCCTCCTTCCCATTGCTCTCCATACCCTTTACCTTTAAAGAAATTGAAATTCAAACATCTACATCGAAAAACACCTAGATTATAAAATCAGGGATACAGAAGCAGATTACTCAAAGTAGGTAAGCTAAGGAGCACAACAGCAAAAACAGTGGCTCTTTGAGACTGCATTAAAAACAGCAATGTCTGGGGGAAGAAATCTATAATAAACAAACTGGAGAAGATGGACCACATTACTTGCTACAGATTATACAGTCTACTGTGAGAGGACAAGACTTTCAGACAACCCTCACTCCAGAATCTCCACGTACCTGTGAGAGCTACATTTTTGGACCCTTAGGTTATGTAATTGTATGCTATTAGCACATCACTTCACTGCTTCAACTTTTCCACTATCACACTGCTGGAAATCATCAGTTAAGTTACACTGCCATAAGACTGGAGCTGTAGTCGTGAACTTAGCCCAAAACCTGTCAGAAAATGCTATTTTGTTGTGCTGTATTTAGTTTTGTCAGGAAAATTAAAAGAAAAAAGCTATCTTAAGCACAGTGCCAAAGCTCTCTTTGTCTAACCAAAGCACTGCTCTCTGCTGCCTCAGTTCATTTCCCAGTACAGGGAAAAGGAGGACTTCACCCGCTTGGTGTTCCAGCTGGCAAGGCTTCCTGGCTGCTCCATCTCTAAGATCAAAGAGTGTGACCAGCACTGCTCAGAGAGCCCAACTAGCCATAAGTATTCACAGAAGCCTCATTTTTCATAAAGTGGATCACTTTGTACATCTAATTTAAGAATCCCTGGAAGACACTTTTTCAAAAAAGCTAATTAGTTCTGAGCCCTCCCTCCCCTCCTGCAATCTGAATTTTCTCCTACCATGTATCTGGGTCCAAAAACTCGTGGCAATGGATCTTCCTTTAGGCTTTTTGGAAGGAAGTAGTGACTGCCATTCCCGGGAGAAAAAAACTCTCCAAGCCACTGTAGAAGAAGAGCAAAACGCACATAAATACACACACTGAAAAGGAAAGGAAAGTGGTTAAATTCTGTCTAAAGGAGCTTGCATTAAAAGATCAGAGGCCAAATGCAGCATTTATGTCAACACTTCCTTAACTAACTCTAGCAACTGATGGACTGTCTATGGTACAACTATGAAATAGCTTTCTATTGCTTTTCCTCACACCATTTTGCCCATATGTCCTTCTGTCAGTATCTGTGCGTGTGACAGGAAGAACTACTACACTACGCTTTCAGGTACTCACTGTAGTGAAAGGTTAGGAGCAAGCTATCATCTGACACACACAAAGCTTCTAAAAGTCTGCCTTCAGACAAATTTCTCCATAACTCCCCTGCTAAAAGTTCAAAATCCTTTTTGAATTAATATTGAAGTAGGCTTACTGTGAAAGTGGCATAAGTTCCATTTGCCACTAATGAAAGTGACAGTTTCAGTATTAGCCAGACAGATTCACAGGCTCAAAATACATAATTAAGAATAAGCGCAGAGGCAATAATGACTTAAAAAGGGGCAACAGGATTACCATTATCTACTTCACTACAAACAAAGTAAGAACATCATTGGATCGTTTCCCTTGTAAAGTAATAGCTTTTGTTGTCCTATCTATAATGTGCTTTTTCTGCAGTAGGCCGACAAGAAATCTTTTCTCAGGTTGATAGCCTGATTATTTTTCATCTTAATATCAAAACAGTTCTGCAGTATCTCAGACAACAGTGCTTGTAAGCTACTCTCTATTAGGGTCAGAAAGTCATCTGGGTTTTTCATCTCTTGTGATATAGTAGAAAATTATTTTAACTGGCACCACTACACTCTGCAACCATCCACAAAAAAGTCATTCCATAACATCTGTGGTAGGACAAGTAGAAAACATTTCAATGCCTGGACCTGGATTCTCAAAACTAATGATACACTGTGACCTCAGAAAGGGTGAGATTAAGATTTATTTCTAATAACACCTAGGTAAAAGTAAGTAAAATAAATTGAAAAAGTAAAATATGTTGAGCTTTCATGCTTTTCTGTTCTCTTTTGAACCAATCTTCAGTGTCTTCCTTTAGAACACCAACGCACACCATCACCTCTTCCTCCTTCATCTTCCCAGGCTAACACTTTCTCCAGCCTCTGTGCTGAATTCCCTTCTGTTAGCCTGGCCTCTCCTAAACCTTCTGTATAGTTATACAGAGATTTTGCAAAATTTAATTTTAATGGACAGACTTTGGCACATTTTCCAGCCATTTTAGGGTTTACGTGTTTGGGTGTCTGGAAAGAGGTGAGTGTCCATTTCTTTTTCTTTTTTAATTTCTCTCCCTTTTTGGATAACCACTTCACCATTCCATCCCTGAAGATCACTTTTAAGTCATGAAATACAGACCAGACAGAAAGACTCAAAATTCCCTGCATTTTAGGATTTCACTCCTCTTACAGAGCAGGAGAATAATAGAGTTTGTGAGCTTGCTGAGGAATGATCACCATAGTAATCCCCAGTATTTTACTCCTCCCTGTTTGTCATCACCTTGCTACTTCTTTCATTTCTGCAAAGGCAGTTTCTGAGTAGTCAGAAAATCTCTGGTTTAATTTTTCTAATCAGAAGTCTCTAATAATAAAGACCCAGAAGCAAACCTCCTTGGTACCACTGCTATGGCTCAGTAGAGAGCTCCAAGCAACGTTTGTTGTGTCAGATATCCACTTACGCAGTCAGCTGTGAAACCACTGCAGTAGCAGGCTAGTTTCTGTAAGCTGCATTCCCAGTTATCCCTTCCTTTTAATTGTGTAGTTTTAATCACTTTAGCTCAGCCTCAGCAGTTAAGCAGAAAATTCCTACACCAAATTAAAACCTCTAAACTACAACTCATACGGCAGTGCCTCAGCACCATCTGTGACAGAAACCACAGATGTCTGTGAGAGCACACACCAGCAAAAATTATTGATGGGAAAAGTGTTCAGGTAGACATGAGAGCATGTCTAACAGCAGAAAGGCCGTTACAGTGCAGATGCCGCTAAGTGCTGTTGCTATTTTTGCAGCATGTATGTGGAGTGACATCTTCAGTACCAAAAATGATATCTGTGACATAGCTTGAAGTCTGTTTGACACACTTTACAAGCTTCAGTCTGCAGCTCCCATGCGTGAGAAGTTACATTATTTTCTAAAGCTGCATGCAAATCAAGCAACCTACTGAAACGTAGAAAGGCATATTAATCCAAGTGCTGCATAGATGGGGAACTCTTCAGTTTAGTGCTGATGATTTGAACTCTAAAATATACAAGGACCAGGAGTGCACAAGGATGTTTTTGAGTCACTTTCACAATCCTTGCCCTCAGTCAGGTGTGTGACACCTCCTCGTATGTTTAAGGATTTAGCCCCTGATTTGGTTATTGCCATGATTTTCAAACAACTGAAATCTTTCTCAAAAAAGGATATCGGTATTAAAGAAGTAATCTATTCTAACAGTAGCAAAAACTTGCTGCAGGCCTAAAATTCATTCCATTTGCAACCAATGGAGTCTCCCTACAGGACAGCATCATGTTTTCATTAAGCAAATCAGAATGTGATTAGGGTTCAGACCACAGAAAGTCCACTTCTAAGCAACCTACTCAACTGAAAACAGAAAGGAGGAGTTGCTAAAGCATACCACTTGTATATTTACTTGGAGACTTATACATGAAGTTAAAAACATGAAACCATAGAATGGCTTGGGTGAGAAGGGAACCTTAAAGATCATCTAGTTCCACAGATGCATCTCATCAGGTCCCATGCACCTTCAAGTTCCTTAAATCTTCTCCAACATGATCTTCTACAGTGGGCGGTTATTCATTCTCGAGTCCCTGCTTTCTGCCACTTGGGCAGTGTGACTGGAGCACTTCATGAAGAACAGGGCAAAAATGCCTTTGAGTACCTCAGCCTTATCCATGTCCTGGGTAACCAGGTCTCCTTCATTATCCCTAGTCTTCCTTTTATCCTGACATACCTATAGGAACTTTTCTTGTTGCCTTTGACGTCACTGGTCAGATTTAATTCTGTTAGCTCTCTTAGCCTGATCTCGGGCTGCTCAGGCAATTTCTCTGTATTCCTCCCAGGCCACCTGTCCTTGCTTCCACCCTCTGTAGGTTTCCTTTTTGTGCTTGAGTTTGTCCGGATGCTATTTATTCCTCTACACAAGCATCCCAGCATTTTTGCTTGCCTTCCTCTTTGATGGAATACATTGCTCTTGAGCTTGGATCTGATGCCTGCAAATCACTGAACTATGTCCAATTTAATAAAACTTTCTCTAAGGGAACTGAGTGAACTGTGTGGCTTGTATGCTGGCATAAATATTCATGAATTGCTAAGAGAGCTAATAGGATCAATAGGAGCACAACCTAAAAGTTCACATCACTCTTGGTAAGTAAGGATCCCATTCTGTTGCCAGCCAAGTCAAGAAAACAGTTTGTCATTGCCTTTCCAAGAGCCGAGACAGGAGACGAAATTGCACAGAACTACCCTGCAGTCTGTATTGCAGTCTGAAAGGAGCACTCAGCTTAGGAATCACTTAGGAGCTACCAACAACACATAGGTTTAGTAAGGAAAATATCTTGCCATCTAAAAACTGTAACAAAAACACTTTTACAAAACTGCAAAACACATGTGTACATTGTTCCTAATTTTTGTTTATTTTTTTTTCTTGAAGGAAATTGTTTCCCCACTCCCTTCACTGCTGGCTAACTTTTCCCTTTTCAACTCTGAAATTAATCACTGCATGCAGAGTTTCCTATGTTGTGGTTTAGTGTTCATTTCTGAGGGTCTTCTGTACCTGTCGTGGTTTAAGCCCAGCCGGCAACTTGGAACCACGCAGCTGCTCGCTCACTCCCCCCCCTTTTCCTTCCTCCCCCCACTCCTGGAGGGATGGGGAGGAGAATCGAAGGAATGTAACTCCCACGAGTTGAGATAACAGCTCTCCAGTAACTAAGGTATAATCCAAACCACTACTGCTACCAGTAATAATGATAAGAGGAATAACAAGGGAAAAGGACACAACCGCTCACCACCCGCCGACCGATACCCAGCCCGACCCGAGCAGCGATCTGGGCCTTCCGGGTAACTCCCCCCAGTTTATATACTGGGCATGACGTGCTGTGGTATGGAATACCCCTTTGGCCAGTTTGGGTCAGGTGTCCTGTCTCTGCTTCCTCCTGGCTTCCCCTCCTCTCTGGCAAAGCATGAGACTGAGAAAGTCCTTGGTCAGAGTAAACATTACTGAGCAACAACTAAAAACATCGGTGTTATCAGCATTGTTCCCAGACTGAAAGTCAAAAACACAGCACTGCACCAGCTACTAAGAAGGAGAAAAAATGACTGCTGTAGCTGAACCCAGGACAGTGTCTCACCCTGTACCACTGCTGACCAAGCGCTCACACAGTTTCCCTTGTCAACCTCCTCAGCTCCTCATGCAAATGCTCTTGGCCCATGGAGGAAAAGACTCCCCCAACTCCAGCGGCCAAGGACACCCTTGGTTTGGCTCACTGCCCACCCAGCAATAAGCGTGCCAGTGTTTCCTGCAGGCAGCACAGCGCCCATGGCCAGAGTGCCACGGTGGAACGCCCAGTTGTGGGGAGCACAGAGCACTCCCTGGGGACCCCTGGCACCGACAACCAGTACACAGGGGCTGAGGGAAGCCACGCACAACCTTGCGTCCACCACAGCCACTTCCCACCGACTTTGCTTCAGAACTTCCCCCAGTCAGAATCATAGAATCAGCTAGGTTGGGAAAGACCTTTAAGATAGTCAAACCCAACCATTATCCCAGGACTGCCAAGTCCACCATGAAACCATGTCACTGAGGGACTCACCTACATGGTTTTTGAAGAGCTGGCTGGGGCACAAAGGGAGGCACACACAGAGAGCTGGGGCAGGGGCAGCTCTGAGGGGCCATGGCCCAAGCAGCCCTGTGAGGACCTGCACCAGGCAGCAGGAACAGGAAAGCACCATTAGAGGAGATAAAAAACCCAAGCTGAGTAAGAAGCAGGACATGGCAGGAGGAAACCAGCACTGTCCCCTCACCAAAGGGGCTGGAGGGGGTACTGAGGTGAAGGGAGAAAGGAGGGAAGGAAGGAAAAGGAAAAAGAAGAAAAAGAAAGGAAGGGGAGATTCTAGTATGTGTGATGTAGTGCAGTGTGTAGAAATCAGGGGTGGAGTTTGTAAGGGAATTTTACTCAAGCTCTTGCAACCTTTGAGGTACTCTGTTTTGTAAGTCAGATGCATGGAGCAGAGGAGGTGAAAAAGCATAAGAAGCAAGAAGCAGCTGAGAGTCCGTTTTGCCCTGACCCCAGCCTCCAGCACCACCTGTTGCCTCACGGAGGGAACTGAGAGGGAACTGAACGTAACTCACAGTGAAAACATAAAGAATTGGGATTAGAAAGGGAGGAGGACTGAAACTGACCCTGAGGAAAGGAGAAGAAAGATGTTTCAGTAAGTCTTTAACTGTTTAACATTTTGGGTTTTTTCAATACTCAAATCAGTAGCTTAAAGCTTTTTGGTTGGCTTTAAGTGAAACTCCTGAAGTCAAAACTGCTGTAGTTAGGAACAGAGTATAACAAGTGACATACTGAAAAACACACACAAAGTAGAGGGCAAGCTGTCTTTAGCTTTAGGGAGACAAGTAAGACTTATTGTGATAGCAAATAAATTGGTTAAAGTGTAAGAGACTGTCCTGTTGAGTTGGTGCATCAAATCCAAACCAGCAAGAGAGAGTCAAACCTCCCTTTCTTAGACTAATGAAAAGATTCTGATCACCAGCAAGGGATCAGACCATAGCTATTTCAGCAAAACATACTTGGAAGCATTCATAGAATCATAGAATAGTTAGGGT
>NW_009910473.1:0-14913 GCF_000696875.1 Nestor notabilis
AAATAAATTATATAACTAAATAATATTTTTTCTATATTAAGGAGGAAAAAAGTCATTAATGCCATATAATAAAAAAAATCATGAAGAAAATCATATTTCAAAGACAATTTTAAACTTTATTAGTTATTTAAAGTTTATATCAGGAAAATCTCTAAAAATTTCTCTGCATCTGTATATAATCTGTAAATCTATGATCACTATCAGGAAAAAAAGGGATTTTTTTCTCTGGAATGATTAGAAGATTAAAGTTGGTCATATGTCAGTCTTCTGGTTTGGTTTCCTGGAATTCTAAATTAGAATCATAGAATAGTTTAGGTTGGAAAGGACCTTAAGATAAAGTAGTTCCAACCCCCCTGCCATGAGCAGGGACACCTCACACTAAGCCATGTCATCCAAGGCTCTACCTAACCTGGCCTTGAACGCCATCAGGACTGGAGTATTCACAGCTTCCTTGGGCAACCCATTCCAGTGCCTCACCACTCTCACTGTAAAAAACTTCTTCCCTATATCTAATCTAAACTTCCCTTGTTTAAATTTGAATTCAGAATTTATTTCCTGTGAGTTTTCTTATAATTTCATTAAGAACATTCTACTAAAAATATTCTATTTAAAAGATGCTAATAAAACCATTCAGTAAAAAAAATCCCAGAAAGTATACAAAGGAGTACTTCCTTGCAAGTGTTCAGGGGAAAAAAATCTGATATGCATGTGATTATATATGTTATGATATTTCAATTATCCCAAAGTTATCGTGAATCAAAGAAAAATGCAGGCATTTAAAATTATCAAAAATCATGGTACTTTATCTATATTACTACTTTGCGTAGTCAGCTTTCCCTAGTTACACACAGAAATAACTCTTAAGCACATAATGTTTTCTACACCTTCAGTTCATGATTAGTAGATCAATTAATTATGGGTGAAAGTAGAAATCACAGACTCTTATTAAATACCAGACTCCTATGAAATAAAGATGCATTTCATAAGGAGTGTTACACTTGTACAGTCAATGTCTAAATAACCAAGATATTGGGTAGTGAAATGTCATTATTGCTCAGATTTATGTTTTATTGTTGCTTAGATGGCAATGGTACAATGACGATATGTCTAGATAAATCACGAGCAGAAACAGAAATGATGCTCCGGGTTTAAATGAGGAAGGAGAAAAAAAGAACTCTGTGTAAACTTTTAAAATGGGAAATGAAAATAAAAATAGATTTCATGTTAATGTGTCGTATTTCATTTTTGGAAGACAGCAAAACAATCTGTGTTGCTCTTTATTGATTGCAATAAGATGTAAAACATTACTTATAAGGCAGTTTTTATATATAATTGACTACAGGACATATATTTCAGGCAAAAGTGTAGGATCACATGCTAAAATAACAGCATGAGAAGTTTAAGCTAGCCTGTTTTAAATGTTGCTCAGTATATACGTATTTTGTTCATGAACGGTAGAACAACCTCTTCATGGCAATTTTCTGATGTAGTAGTTCTGTCAATTCTTAGCAAGAGGAAAGGGTTAGATTCAGTGCAAGAGTGGTTTTATAGCTTTCAGGTAAAGGCAGCTATAGGCTTCTGCTCCTCAGAGGTGTTTCTTTCCTATTCAGCATGCACAAGCATCTTTAGGGAAGGAATCTGACAGCACAGTGTTCCTTAAAAACAGATAAAGCTATCATTAAGTCCTAAGAACCTATGAGGCAATTCTAACTTTTCCCCAGAGAGCCTTTGTGCAAGGAAAGATTATTTTGGCTGTTAAGGTGGAATGGTAACTGACATGCTACCTTAAAGACTACAGAAATTACCAGAATTTTCTACGTTAACCACTTCTTTTCAGTGCATTCAATGCCCTTCCTCATTATTCACTAGTTTTAACATACAAGCAAGTTCCTATATGAACATAGGAGCCACATGACAGAGTTGAGTCAGAAAAAAACTGGCAGGGATTCTTCAAGGATGTAGCATGAGAGTACAGGAAAACTTGAGGGAATAAAAGTGGAATAAAACATCTGAAGCACTTGCTTATTAAAAATCACTAAGCCTGATGGTGCAGAGGAAATTTTGTTTCTGCTATGAATTTAAGCGTATTTAAGCCTGCTCCCAGGAAAAACAGGGTCCAGTGTTTGTCAAATTTGATTAGTAACAACGTCAAAACCAGCTTTTCTTAGATTCTATGACATAATTCTAAGTGCCTGTCATAAGTCCTCTTTAGGTGTACATTAAATTCAAGTGAAGTGCAACTGAAAGAGCATTTTTTCAAACTCCCAGCATGTAATAATTTTTGTTATTTCATCTAACAGTTGTTCATATTTCATTTGTACCTCTTTGCAGAGATGCAAGAGACAATGTAGTAGGCACTTTGCACTTGTAATGAGAAAGTATGAAAAAAGCATAGTCCTTATCTTGACAAGCCTGTTCTCAAAATGTGTGACAATAGACAATGGATTGAGAAACAACTAAGTATGACATGAAGGATAAAATGACAATGAAGTGCTTACAATGAAATAACTAATTTGGAAGGACCTGGAACAGAACATAATATTGTTATAATATATCTTGGCCATGAACACATTCCATGTTTCATGATGTTTTGGCTGACACCAGAGAGGATACAACTAATTTCATTGTGTATGAAACAGCCCAACAAATAATATACACATTATAATGGATAAACTTGCATCCAATGCAAAGAAATACTCTGATAAATCTTCTGTCCTGAAGAAAATTAATTTCAGTACTGGATTATTTTTAATGAACTATGGATCTGTGACTGTTTCTTACTGTTGTAAATGGATTTATTTTTTTTTAGCAAAAAAAAAATTTTTTCCACATAAAAAATTTCTTTTCCAAGTGGTGCAATTAGAGTGAAATAAAAAGAAATAATATTGAAGAAGAGGAAAATAGTGTTGAGGCATATAATTTAAATCTCAAGCTAATATGATATACCAAAAATAGAGATTATGTTGAAGGAAAGAATGAGAAAAATATTTAAGGTAAAGTTAGGTTGAGGTGAAGTTAGCTCTTATTTTCATAGCTCTTATGAAGTAGATATTAGAAAACATGCCTGATTTTAGGAGCTGATTTCATACTTCACCTATGATTCATCTTTATATGTAATATCATGAAGTTACCGGTCCATAGTAAGACCTGTTGCTTCATACCCTAAAGTGTCCATTTCAGATGATGTCTTCAGAGTATAACCTTGGATGCATGGAAAAAAACCCCAAACAACCACCCCCTACTGCCTGCAGAAATTATATTTCATTCAAAATCACTTAGTGAAATCTATAGTATTGTTGCTTGAAGAAAGTACAAGGACAGTGTCCTACCTGAAAAGTCATGCTTACTACAATGTTTTCCTTTGTCATCCATAAAATATGGATATGCTCAGTAGCCCAGGTTTAAAGGGAGTGATAGTTATCTTAAGGTTGATGCAAGGAAAAAGCCCTTGAAAAACTAGGAAGTATGGCTTTAAACTTTCAAGCTCAGATAAGGAGATTCAGATGCTGACCTTTCAATCAGGCTGCAATTTTTTTTCCTCACAATTTTAAAAGAAACTACAAATACTTCATTCTTTGAATATACACAAATGATGGAATCACCACTTCAAATCCTGTAGCTGGAAGAGATTTCTAGCACTAAATGTCTCTTGCTGAGGAGACCTAGGAAACGTTCAGTTTAAGCAATGTACTTAAGGGGTTTTTTATGTCAACTGGTGAGAGTTATCATAGAATCATAGAATGGTTTGGGTTGGAAAGGACCTTAAGATCATCTTGTTCCAATGCCCTTCCATGGGCAGGGAAGCCTCACACTAGACCATGTCACCCAAGGCTCTGCCAAACCTGACCTTCAACACTGCCAGGGATTTAACATTCACCAGTTTTTTGGGCAGCCTGTTCCAGTGCCTCACTACCCTCACAGTAAAGAACTTCTTTCTTATATCTATCCTGAACTTTTCATTTCAGTTTGAACTTATGTCCTCTTGTCTAATCGCTACAGTCCCTGATGAAGAGCTCCTCTCCAGCATCCCTGTAGGCCCCCTACAGATACTGGAAGGCTGCTATGAGGTCTCCACGCAGCCTTCTCTTCTCCAGGCTCAGCCTGTCTTCATACAGGAGGTGCTCCAGACGCCTTATCATTCTTGCAGCCCTCGTCTGGATTTGCTCCAACAGCTCCATGTGCTTTTTATGCTGAGGACACCAGAACTATACACAATACTCAAAGTGAGGTCTTACAAGAGCAGAGTAGAGGGGCAGGGTCACCTCCTTCGAGCTGTTTTTGGTCATGCTTCTTTTGATGTAGCCCAGTATATGGATGGTTTCTGGGCCCAAGTGCACACTGAAGCCAGGTCATGTTAAGCTTCTCATCAACCAACACCCCCAAGTCCTTCTCCGCAGGGCTACTCTGAATCACTTCTTTGCCCAACCTGTACCTGGTAGTATTATTTAAAACCCCAAATCTACAGAGCATTGATTATGAAATTAATACAAATGGGAGTGCTGCTGTGCTTAAGTTAAGCATGTGTGTAAGCACTTTGGCAGATTGGGTTCTAATCAAGAAAATAGTGAAAAGCACCATCTGTTTGGTGACATTTCACGAGACAGTGAAAAAATTCCAGTGAAGTCTATTACAGTGAAGTTTAACCTTCAGTGTAGATGAAAAAGAGATCTGTCCAGACCAACAAGCTATCACAAAATTAATTTACCTACAAAAACAAGAAATTTGTCTACAGTCACAGTCTCTTCAGCTTCCTCACATTAATTTTGTAGATTATAGGAAAAATAAGTTGTAATGCATCCCTGCTGTAGTCACAAAGCTCAGTGAGGATGAGAAAGAAGTGCAATTTTGATATTCCCATTCTGTGTTAAAAATGGTGAAGGAAATCACATATTTTATGACTAATTTACAGAGCCAACGCCAATCATCGTTGCTTTGTCTATAGTGAGAATGACATCACTGTAAGTTGCTGCTTTTTCTGATTACTGAACTTTGTTTCTGAGAAACATCCATCCCACATGCAATCAGGTCTTCCAAAGGATGAAATCTACCTCACTAGTTAAATGACTGAGAGTAGGAAGCAGTAAATATACATCCACATGTTGCTGGGCATTGTTGTGGAGCAAAGTTAAATAAATAAAACTACCAGATTAGAATAATTAATTATATCAAAACCACTAGTGCTTGAAACTGGAAAATGAGTAAGACATCTATTCACACACTCATCATGTGCTAAAAAAAGAAAGAGAGCAAAAATAAATATTGTTCAGCAGTCAGATGAAAAATACACCAAGTCGATAAAGATTGATCGACATAGTCAGGTTCAGAATCCTTCCTTGTAGGTTAGCCTCTGGCCCAAACATTTCATGTTTTTGCAAAAGTGAAGTTTTTCAGCCACAGAAGCAGAAACATGCTAGTTGGAACTTGGCAGACAGTTAATTCCTGTGACTCACTGTATCTGGCACTGGGTGTCAAATGTAGAGTGAAAAAAAAAAAAAATCGAAAGGTAAAGGGTGTTTTTTTCTGGCATTTGTAACCAACCAGGCTCACTCATAAGCCTTGTGTCATTCAAGAGGTCATCATAATATATCACAAATACAATGAAATATGCACTGGAATGTACAGATCTTTATTGACATTCCTTACCTTAAAGCACTGAACACTATGCTATCAGGTAGGGTAATTTTTCTTTTTCTATATATGCTTTGTCATCAGTGAGATAGCGGTATTTAACAGAAAAGCTAGCATAATTGAGATCCAGAGTTAATGACATTAGTAAGCAATGAATGAGGGAGTTCTTGCCTTTCAGTGGCTGCTTCTGACTCTCTTCTTGCTCAGGCAAATACCAGTGAGCCCTTTTCTTCTTCCATTCATAACATAAAGGTTGTCTTCATGACTATGACTTCAGTGGCTATGAGCTGGGATACCCTTCCTAGCTGAAATCAGCGACGGTAGGATTTACAACACTAAGTGACTTGTTCTTAGTTTTAAACAAAGGATTAGATTTTGCAATGCAGGATATCACATGCCATGAAAGCAAGACCCAATCTTTCCTTGTCCCTCTCTAACGTACAAGGTATCTATGCTGAACCCCAATAGAGAATTCTTTCAAACTATTATTACTGCACTTGCTTCATTACATTTTTCCACCTAAAGAGCAATATTAATCTGGAGGTTGAACAGCTGATATGAAAATAGTCCACATAGCATCTTCATTTGCTAGCATATCGATGATCCTTCACAAATTATATATTGGTAGCTAGGTCATTCAAAAACAGGTAGAAAGAAGGAAAGTGATGATGGATAAAATGTCTTTGCAGGATGATGTACCTCACCTGCAATTACTACAGCAGATCTTTAGCAGTTTTAAGCTAGAAGAACTCTTAAATTCAGTGGAGTTCTGTCCCTGTTGACTCTGATATTACAGATTTGTTACACTTGACTAGTGGAACAAAGTATTAGGATAAGACCACTTAAAGTTAATTATTTTGCAGCAGCACTGATTTAATGGTTCCCAGATTCCCACATTTTTCAACTTCTACTGCTGAGACTGGATTTCAGAAGCTTGGAGCAGGAGAGTTCACACCCAGAAGGGTTTTGGCTGGTGTACAAGCCCTCCAAAGATGATGTATATAGCAGAAAATGAGATACTGTCTTAAACTGCACAGAGGGCTTAGCTCAGCATGAGGTGGACTCTCTTGAATTGAACTGTCCACTCCTGAACAACAACCTGCTGTCCCTGTCTTGCCCACTTCAGCTAAAGAGCTCAAATAGTTTATCCATCATTGCTTAGAGAACTGCTGCAAAATTTGCTAACAAGCTAAGTGTCAAGCATATTTGAATAGAGTGTCCAACTCAGCAGATATCTATTAGTGATAAATGTGTGACTAAGTCAAATCAAACTGAAAATGAAAAGTTTTTTTAGAATATCAACTATTTTTTAACTTGACCAGCATCATTATATCATATCAGCTGTAACCCTCAGCTGTTCAAAAAATGTTGTGCAGTATATGTAGCCCAATGAAAGATATTTAAAATACGTTAATAATATTTTTTCCCCATCAAGGTGTCTCTAAACCAATAGAGAAGGGAAGAACTTTGGCTTCCACCCTTTGATATATCTGGTTTTTTAGACCACAAACATAATACAAATTCTTCTAAAATTTTATCAGATGTCGGACTTTCACATGGTTAGATTTTTAAAAGATTAATCTCACCATCTTAATTTTGTAAAGTTTCTGTGTTTTCCCTGTATTAGTTTACCTCTCGGACTCAGATACCTCAAATATATCATCCCAGAATAACCCCACAGTATATATTATAACGTCACTCATTATTACTGACCAAAGCAGTGGCCACTTAGTGACAATAAAAAAATTACAGTTGCTTATGTGCATATTTTTTGGTTACAACTTCCTAAAAGTAACAATATTCTTACATATATTTAGTGACCTCAAGCAGCACATTAGAATATTCTTAATAAATGAATGTCAGTTAATAGTTGGAAATTATTCTTTATAGAAATTCAACATTTGTAAATATTTGTGGATAAATGAAAGCTTTCATATGTGATACTGGGAAAGAAATATCTTCATCTATTATGAAGCCCCAGGTAGAAAACAAAAATCACGAAGTATTAATATCTTTAAAATCATGTTAGTGCTAAAGCTGCCATATCTAATATATGTATTATATCATCAGTCAAATATGAAAAAATGCAGGGATTTTACTACTTCCTCTCCCATCTGAAGAAGATATAAAATCAGTTGTGTTAGTAATGCGCCTTAAACTTACGTTAGTTATCATTATAATTTTAAACATAAGAAATTTTTTCTATTAATTGTGGTTGTTAGGATACAAAAACACTTTATACAAAAGGTGGATGAACAGTCTTTCACTCAGGACAGAAACTCTATGTGCTGACAATATATCTCCCACAAAAGGATGAAGAACAGATGGGAATGCCACTGCATGATACTCTGCACTAAGTTATGGCAGAGGTCAGTAACACCTGACACCCTACAGGTATGACATTCATACAGTCTGTATAAATGTACAGACCCTTTCCTTTCCCTTGAGTTTCCATTAGAAAGGACCATTGCAGGTTACAGTCTCTTAGCAATATGCTGTGTTGTCCTTCTCCCCCTCAAAATCCTTACCAATAGCTTTGTCCTACTTAACAAGGTACCAAAGGTACCTTAAGGTAGGGAGGACTGCAGATGCTCTTCACAAAGAGTATGCACTGGGCATTAAAGGATGACAGGAGTGAAAGAGTTGACAGAATAGTTTTTAATATTCTGGAAATATATGAATTACAGCTTGCTTTATAGCCGTACTTTTAGTCTGCCTTGGGCTGTTTATGAAAATATTCACAAATCCCTCAGGCCTTATGAATTGTGTCATGAATTATTATCTGTCCAATAGCTTACACTAAACATACACTATTTTTATTTACCATGCATCTCTAGATTAAAATGTTATAATCATCTAGTCCTGGGATACAGACAGTATCACATGATGTAGCAGATCTGCAGTTAACAGTTCCAGACAGAATATTTTTGAAATGAGGATTTTAAAGAGAACCGATAAGGCTGATAATGCAGTGTATACTTCATAGTGCTAGATAGATGTAGATAAAGTAGATCCAAAATAGTTTATGAATTACTTTTCATATCTAATATCATCTTCAAAATTGTTAAGATCATGAATGATACTATGCATAGTTTATACTAAGAGTAAGCTAGATGTCCTAAGTAGTTACACTGGTTTGTTGAGAAAAGGAGTTTCTTTCCAATGCAACTAAGTGCATCAGCTCCCAGAATGACACAAGGGGTCCTGAGAAATACTGCTGTAAATGAGAAATTGGATGGAACCGGGCACAGGTGTCTGTTTGAATTACAGCTGGAGGTAAGAGACATTCAATATCTGTGTCCACTGGAAGGGATGACATTGGCTCTCAGTCTCAACAAACACCCTCTGAGCTGATGGCTGTGTGACCTTCCTGCCAGTGGCAATATAGGGACTTCGTTTCTTGAGGTTGAACAAACAAAGCTGCCTCAGCCTTTCCTCATACAGCAGACTTCCCAGCCCTTCAGTCATCTTTGTGGCCCTTCTCTGGACCCTCTCCAGCCTGTCCACATAGTTTCTGCATAGGGATACCAAAACTGAGCCCAGTATTCTAGATGTGGCCTTACAAACACTGCATAAAGTGAGACAATGACTTCTTTATCTCTGCTGGTGATGTTCTTGTTGACGTAACCAAGCATCCTGTTGGATTTCTTTTCCACAGCTGCACACTAGTCACTCATATCAAGCTTGTACACAGCAGGACCACCGGGTCCCTTTCCACAGAGCTGATGTCCAGCTGGGCAGATCCCAGGACTTGTCAGTTTTTTTGGCGGTATCAACCTTGCACTGCTGGGACAGTTTCTCCTTGCAGACCTTGCTCCTGGATGTCTACAGCTGTTAAATCTTCATAACTGGTTTTGGTTGTAATGCTGGAGGTTGGGGACTGAACCAGAGTCCCGCTTTTGTGGACCACCAGGGTCCAAGGTGTCTCATTCTCTGTGATGTCCACATGGTTCTGAAGCCATGTATTTGTCTCCATCTCAGACCCTCTAATGCTGTGCAGCTTCTTAACTGTTTCCTGCCACCTGACACAACAGGTCATCAACCTGTGCTGATCTTGTGCAGGTACTTACCTTTTCTCCAAGAGAAGCGTCCAGTCTCTTGTTGCAACCTACCCTCTGTACAGCAGTCTCTTTCCTTACCAAGTTCCATCTGGGTGGAAGTATTAGATACCTCATGGGCTTTCTCTGTAAAAGCATTAGTTTTAACTCTGAGGCAAGTGCCCACAATCCTTGCAGAAATCCAGAGTGCTTCCCTGGGCTGTGGGCCAACAAGCAGTGTGCATGGTCTTTCTCACATGCCCTTCTGTGCAAACTGCTGCATCCTCTTGATCCTTGTTTGCGTTTATGAATAATTGCTATATTATTTACTTCCTTCACCCTTTACACTAACTGAATTCTACATTGCATATATTAGTATGATCTTAAATGTATATTTACTGCCTGTACACAGTATGTCATTCATTAGCTTAACTGAAGTCATCCATGCCCAGTCCATCCTGTAGTTCAGAACTCAAGCAAATGGAGCCATTTCCAGTATTTGCTAAGTAAAGATTAGAGATAGCAAAGTCTTCTTCCCCTAAACGTGGAAATTACAGTGCTGGTTCAGGACCATTGTAGCATCCAGAGCAAGTAGACATCATGAAGGTAAATCATGATTTACCTTTTCAGATCCCTTCATAGGGGTTATGAAAAGCCTTTGCATAAGAATGTATTTTGAGAAAATAAAGGATGCTGATACAGACAGATATGTAATATAATATAAGATAAAGGAAGAAGTTATCATTCGTGCTTCACTTATACACCCCTTCTGACCTTTGTTCCTGTCATGGTTCAAGCCCAGCTGGCAATCCTGGAACCACGCAGCTGCTCACTCACGCCACACCCCCTTCCTCCTCCCCCCACTCCCAGAGGGATGGGGAGGAGAATTGAAAGAATGTAACTCCCACAAGTTGAGATAAGAGCACTCCAGTAACTGAAGAATAATACAAACCACTACTGCTACCAATAATAATGTTAAGGGAAGTAACAAGGGGAGAGAATACAATTGCTCACCACCCGCCAACCAATATCCAGCCTGACATGAGCAGCAATCTGGGCCTTCCAGGTGACTCTCCCCAGTTTCTACACTGGGCATGACGTGCTATGGTATGGAATACCCCTTTGGTCACTTTGGGTCAGGTGTCCTGTCTCTGCTTTCTCCCGGCTTCCCCTCCTCCCTGGCAGAGCATGAGATTGAGAAAGTCCTTGGTCAGAGTAAACATTACTTAGCAACAACTAAAACCATCGGTGTTATCAGCGTTGTTCCCAGGCTGAAAGTCAAAACCACAGCACTGCACCAGCTACTAAGAAGGAGAAAAAATGACTGCTGTAGCTGAACCCAGGACAGTTCCCTAGATAAGTCACAGTCTTGAATACTGTTGTTCATGGCTTAGGTCTGACTGACTTATAAAGCATCAAGAGTGTGTTAGCATGCAGAATAATTTCCCTAGAATATGAGAAAACTAGTATTTTCCTTTTTTTCTTTTTTTTTTTCATAAATCTCATAAAGTCTTACAAGCAGCAGCATGAACACAGGGTCATGTGCACTAGCTTTAAGTATTCATGAATTTAAATTTCCTAACTGTGGTAAGCATTGACTATGAAACAATCTTAGTCTAAAGTAAGTTATTAGATCATTACTGCAGATTAAGTACTTTAACAGGGAGAGAATTCAGCAATATAGTATTCCAAAGCTGTTAATCTTTAAACATGTCTCCAAAAAGTAATGTTTTTTAATTAACACTATGTATTAACTTACTGAATCTGTATTCGTTGTGTAGAGAAAAAGAATTGTAATAAAAGAATTGATTTCATACATATATATATTTTATAGTTATAGATGGATATGTATCTGTATATGGATATTTATATGTGTGGGCATAAAAATGAAACACAAAACCAGAGAATCTTTCTGAAACATACAAAGTTTAATATTGTATTCCTTGAAAATATTCATCATTGTTCATAACTGATCTGCTATCTTCTTTTCTTCTTTTCTTAATCAGATTTAAAATGACTGATACTGTTCTTCCTGGAATCTAGACAAGGCCTTTCAAAATTGCTACTTGAACTTTTGCATAGGTCTCCAGATGACTTAGTGAGGCAAAGGGTTAGAGTTCTAGAAATATGTAAAAAAACCCACCACCATCTCTTTCATCATCTGTCTAAGATTTCATCTGAAGAGTAGTATTTTTTTGTGATTATTGAGTAAATTAAGATAAAGAATTCCTTTCAACATTTATATAGATACACACACACATATATATAGACACATACATAAAATTTGTCTTAAAATGTTCTTAAACATGGAAGAAATGTACCTTGGTGTAGTTTCACAAAGATCTGGTGTCTTGGGTTCAGCTACAGCAGTCATTTTTTCTCCTTCTTAGTAGCTGCTGCAGTGCTGTGGTTTTTTGACTTTCAGCCTGGGAACAACGCTGATAACACTGATGTTTTTAGTTGTTGCTAAGTAATGTTTACTCCAACCAAGGACTTTCTTGGTCTCATGCTCTGCCAGGGAGGAGGGGAAGTCGGGAGGAAGCAGAGACAGGACACCTGACCCAAAGTGGCCAAAGGGGTATTCCATACCACAGCATATCATGCCCAGTATAGAAACTGGGGAGAGTCACCTGGAAGGCCCAGATTGCTGCTCATGTCAGGCTGGATATTGGTTGGCGGGTGGTGAGCAATTGTATTCTCTCCCCTTGTTATTTCCCTTATCATTATTATTATTGGTGGTAGCAGTAGTGGTTTGTATTATACCTTAGTTACTGGACTAATCTTATCTCAACCCATGGGAGCTACATTCTTTCAATTCTCCTCCCCATCCCTTCAGGAGCAGGGGGAGGAGGAAGAAGTGTGGGTGTGAGTGAGCAGCTGTGTGGTTCTGAGCTACCAGCTGGTCTTAGACCAAGACAATCTGGAACCCTCATTTTCCTATATGTCTTTTAAAACAGGTGATGGCACAGGTCCCATAGAATGGATTTATAAACATACATTATCTTTATAATGAAATATAATTTATTTGAAAAACTGTAAGCCAGCTCACGCTTAGCATGTTACTGAGTATAAATTTCTGTAGATACATTCTTTAAATAATAACCTTCTCTTGCCATTTTTACAGCTCATTGCTAAGAGCTAGAATTATTGGTTAATTTTACATTTGCTCAGATACAGTCACTTTTCAGAGAAAATTTTGTTAAGGGTATCTAAGGAAATTTCACACAATGAAGTGCCTTTTCAAAATAATACCCAGATTGCCTAAGCGATTCTACACGGTTTCTGTAAGTTAAGGCATGGTTAAATGGGTCACAAGTCTTCTTACCATATACATCATTTAAGATCTGCATGGGATAATAGTAACTAGAGATAGACGGACAGTAAGGCAATTTAATATTCTGATGAACATGAAGGTTTTCATCTAGGTAATTGTGAATATATGTGATGAAAACCACAGTTTTTACTAAATATGAGCAGGATGAAACTGCAAGATGTCAGGGAGCAATGGGAGCAAGCTGCTTGGTGAAGGAGGGCAAGGCCGTCATCAACGTCACAGCAAGGGAGAGAGTGCCTTTTTAGGAATACATAATTTTGTGGATGAGAAATAATAAAGAGGAGGACTTTTTCTTTGAGTAATCACTCTACCTCCTTAACCAACAGTCTTTGACTTTGTAGCTTTTCTCTATATACAAAATTTATGAGATACATATACATCATATATAATGCCTCCTTAATTGGAAGTGCTGGGATTTGTAGATTCCCTGTCATTTTTTTTTATATATGTACATATACACACATACATAAAATTCATTTCCCATGAAGAGGGGTGTCTGCCAGGTAGCAGTCACCACTTTTTTTTCCTTGGACCGTGATCCCCAGACTGGAAATCCCTGCATGCTTTTTCTTGTCCCTTGAACTCATCAGTTCTTTAAGAAAGCCATTCCCACTACAGAAGTGGCCTTCAGATATAAGTTCAAAGAACCTGACACACAAGACAGCTTAAGAAATTTCCCTGACTGCAGGGTAGCATAACACTATCTTTGCTACTTCTAAACTAACTGACTTGAAGACTAATAGCAGTAGCTATAGTGTAACAAAGCTTAGTGCTATTCCCGATAGAATTAGATGCATACATTTTCACACATCAGGAAAATATTACCTCAATATTTTCTGTTTTCACATATGGGTTTTGTACATGAAAATAAATACCATGAAGTTAACTTTTACATACAGTGTGTTTTCCCATGCTGCTTTCTTTGCTGCATTTTTTTTCCCCAAATCTACTAGAACTAGAAGCAGGAAATCATATTTCACTACTATAAAATAAAAACTTCAGTTTTTATTTTATATTTATTCAGTTTTATTCAGGAGAGAAATTAAATTGTTGATCAGCATACGTATAAATAAGTATGGGTAAGAAATACAAAGACTTGTAAATTATAGTAAATTATATGGCATGAAGTATAGTCTTGATGCTTACCACCCTGTGATAACAACTGTCTTTTCAGTAGTACATCAGTGTCATTGTTTTCTCTAATCCCTTTTTCTACCACGTTTTCATTTTATCTCTTTTAGTAAATGGCAAGTGTCAAGGTGAATGCCAGTCTACAAGAAATACAGTCCACAGAGGGTTTTTCTAGACTGAATTTCCAAATCTGATTGAATAGGACAATGTAAGGTGTATGACAAATTAAGAACTAGCCATGTCTAAAATTACGCAGGAAATATACATAGAGGTGCATTTTCAAGTGATACAATTAGAAATCACCATGATTACCTATCAGAAATGATACCTATATATGTGCATGCAGGGATATGCTTTGCTTGTCTTCATGGATATAAAAGCATTGCTTCACAAAATTATTAAATATTGCAACAGCTTTTATGTATTGATTCTGCCACTTTTACCCACACCTGAGACTGTGTCACTCCATCACTTGGCCTCAATGCGACTGAACGCGGAACACTGAGACATTTCCCAACTCTAGATGAACACATTAGCCTCCCCAGATTTCATGGTGGTGATCTGGGTACCCACCTGCTGAAAGCAGGAAACCAATGTAGAAGCAAAAAATTCACTGGGATATGTCCACTGCTCTGGATAATATGGAAACTGGAAGGCATTATATTTGGCAATTTTTAAATATTTAATTTTCAGGATATTTCCAAAAAACATAAGGCACAGTGAAATTGCATGAAGCGAAGTGTTGTGGTTTAAGCCCAGTGTCGTGGTTCAAGCCCAGCCGGC